>NW_024055914.1:0-40298 GCF_902713615.1 Scyliorhinus canicula | reverse complement strand
CTGCACTGTCAGAGGGTCAGTACTGAGGGAGTGCTGCACTGTCAGAGGGTCATACTGAGGGAGTGCTGCACTGTCAGATGGTCAGTACTGAGGGAGTGCTGCACGGTAAGAAGGTCAGTACTGAGGGTGCTGCACTGTCAGAGGGTCAGTACTGAGGGAGTGCTGCACTGTCAGGGGGTCAGTACTGAGGGAGTGCTGCACTGTCAGAGGGTCAGTACTGAGGGTGCTGCACTGTCAGAGGGTCAGTACTGAGGGAGTGCTGCACTGTCAGAGGGTCAGTACTGAGGGAGTGCTGCACTGTCAGAGGGTCAGTACTGAGGGAGTGCTGCACTGTCAGAGGGTCAGTACTGAGGGAGTGCTGCACTGTCAGAGGGTCAGTACTGAGGGAGTGCTGCACTGTCAGAGGGTCAGTATGAGGGAGTGCTGCACTGTCAGAGGGTCAGTACTGAGGGAGTGCTGCCCTGTCAGAGGGTCAGTACTGAGGGAGTGCTGCATTGCTGTAGAGGCAGTATTGAGAATTTATTTAATGGAGATGAATAAAGGACATGGGTTTCTGAGTGAATAAATCACTGAAAGCTAATGCAGACAGCATCAAACCATTAATAAGGCAAATGTTAAATCTGCCTTTATTGCAAGTGCATTTGAGTTTAGGAGTAACAATATATTTTTGTAATTGTCTTAGTGAAGCAGTACCTGGAGTATTGTGTACCCACGGCGAGATCACTGAAACGACTACACGATGACATCAATAAGTTCCATCCCACCATCAAACTCACCATGGACTATTCTCCAAATTCAGTTCCATTCTTGGACACACTCGTCTCCATCAAGGACGGTCACCTCAGCACCTCGCTTTACCGCAAGCCCACAGATAATCTCACGATGCTCCACTTCTCCAGCTTTCACCCGAAACACATTAAAGAAGCCATCCCCTATGGACAAGCCCTCCGTATACACAGGATCTGCTCAGACAAGGAGGAGCGCAACAGACACCTACAGATGCTGAAAGATGCCCTCGTACGAACGGGATATGGCGCTCGACTCATTGATCGACAGTTCCACCGCGCCACAGCAAAAAACCGCACCGACCTCCTCAGAAGACAAACACGGGACACCACTGACAGAGTACCCTTCGTCGTCCAGTACTTTCCTGGGGCGGAGAAACTACGACATCTTCTTCGCAGCCTCCAACACATCATCAGCGAGGATGGACATCTTGCCAAGGTCATCCCCACACCCCCACTACTGGCCTTCAAACAACCGCGCAACCTCAAACAAACCATTGTTTGCAGCAAATTACCCAGCCTTCAGAACAGCAACCACAACACCACAAAACCCTGCCAGGGTAATCTCTGCAAGACATGCCAGATCATCGACATGGACACCACCCCCAGGTACGCGGCGCATACTCGTGCGACTCGACCAATGTAGTCTACCTCATACGCTGCAGGAAAGGATGTCCCGAAGCGTGGTACATTGGCGAGACCATGCAGACACTGCGACAACGAATGAACGGGCATCGTGCGACTATCAACAGGCAGGACTGTTCCCTTCCAGTTGGGGAACACTTCAGCAGTCAAGGACATTCAGCCTCTGATCTCCGGGTCAGCATTCTACAAGGAGGCCTTCAGGAGACGCGACAACGCAAAATTGCTGAGCAAAAACTTATAGCTAAGTTCCGCACGCATGAATGCGGACTCAACCGGGATCTGGGATTCATGTCGCATTACATTCGGCCCCCACCAACAAGCCTGGACTTGCAGAGGCCTACCGACTGAACTGGCTTGGGACAATTCACACCTCTTTAACCTGGAGTTACCTCTCTCTCTGCATCTTTGATGATTTGATTGCCTGCAGGTGCTCGCATTCCGGGGCATCTCTGACTGTGTCTATATAAACATTTCTGGAACAAGCCTTTCCATTCACCTGAAGAAGGAGCCGTGCTCCGAAAGCTCGTGTTTGAAACAAACCTGTTGGACTTTAACCTGGTGTTGTAAGACTTCTTACTGTGGAGTATTGTGGGCAGTTTTGCTCTCCTGGGGCAGCACGGTGGCACAGTGGTTAGCATTGCTGCCTACCGCGCTGAGGACCCGGGTTCGAACCCCAACCCTGGGTCACTGTCCGTGTGGAGTTTTCACATTCTCCCCGTGTCTGCGTGGGTTTCACCCCCACAACCCAAAGATGTGGAGGGTAGGTGGATTGGCCACGCTAAATTGCCCCTTAATTGGAAAAAATAATTGGGTACTTTAAAATTTTTTTTTTTTTTTTAAGTTTTGCTCTCCTTACCTGAGGAAGGATGTACTTGCCATAGACAGAGTGCAGGGGGCTAAGTTTTGTCTGGACTGAGGTCTGTCCAGGCTTTGCACCACATTTCCGTTGTTGTTTAAATTTCACAGGTCTGCAGCACCTGAGACATCTCCCAGCAGCTGCCCCGCTCAGGGAGCACATTAGCAGTGTGAGCCCACACCCTACCTTCTGTCAGTGCCCCCTCCCCTTCCTCTGCCAGGGGCCCCCGTCCCCTCCCTCTGCCAGGAGCCCACACCCTACCTTCTGTCAGTGCCCCCTCCCCTTCCTCTGCCAGGGGCCCCCCTCCCCTTCCTCTGCCAGGGGCCCCCCTCCCCTCCCTCTGCCAGGGTCCCCCCTCCCCTCCCTCTGCCAGGGTCCCCCCTCCCCTCCCTCTGCCAGGGTCCCCCCTCCCCTCCCTCTGCCAGGGTCCCCCCTCCCCTCCCTCTGCCAGGGGCCCCCCTCCCCTCCCTCTGCCAGGGTCCCCTCCCTCTGCCAGGGTCCCCCCTCCCCTCCCTCTGCCAGGGTCCCCCCTCCCCTCCCTCTGCCAGGGTCCCCCCTCCCCTTCCTCTGCCAGGGGCCCCCCTCCCCTTCCTCCGCCAGGGTCCCCCCTCCCCTCCCTCTACCAGGAGCCCCCCTCCCCTCCCTCTGCCAGGGGCCCCCTCCCCTCCCTCTGCCAGGGGCCCCCCTCCCCTCCCTCTGCCAGGGGCCCCCTCCCCTCCATCGCCAGGGTCCCCCCTCCCCTCCCTCTACCAGGGTCCCCCATCCCCTCCCTCTGCCAGGGGCCCCCCTCCCCCCCTCTGCCAGGGGCCCCCCTCCCCTCCCTCTGCCAGGTCCCCCATCCCCTCCCTCTGCCAGGGTCCCCCATCCCCTCCCTCTGCCAGGGTCCCCCATCCCCTCCCTCTGCCAGGGTCCCCCCTCCCCTCCCTCTGCCAGGGTCCCCCCTCCCCTCCCTCTGCCAGGGGCCCCCATCCCCTCCCTCTGCCAGGGTCCCCCCTCCCCTCCCTCTGCCAGGGGCCCCCGTCCCCTCCCTCTGCCAGGGGCCCCCTCCCTTTCCTCTGCCAGGGGCCCCCCTCCCCTCCCTCTGCCAGGGTCCCCCATCCCCTCCCTCTGCCAGGGTCCCCCATCCCCTCCCTCTGCCAGGGTCCCCCCTCCCCTCCCTCTGCCAGGGTCCCCCCCTCCCCTCCTCTGCCAGGGTCCCCCATCCCCTCCCTCTGCCAGGGTCCCCCCTCCCCTCCCTCTGCCAGGGGCCCCCCTCCCCTCCCTCTGCCAGCGTGTTTCCTGCTGGCTGCCTTCTGGTGGGCGCGCCAGCGGCAAGTTGGCCTTCCGGGGCCGATAGGTCGCCGGGAGAGCATTTTATTCCGTCTTTGGGACTGCCCAACAGGTGATAAATTGAGCATTTCTAATCTGTGCGAATGGACGGCGCATTTTATTATTTTACTACATTTCAGTATCCAATAAACTCAGTCTTTCTTTAAATCAAGAATGTCTGTTTAAATTAGTTCCTTTAATGTATATACATTAGGACTGAGACAAGGTATCCAGGAGGAAAGGGAACCTTTTTAAATTAACCTCCACCAGGGGACCACACCCTACCTCCTCCACCAGGGGCCCACACCCTCCACCAGGGGACCACACCCTACCTCCTCCACCAGGGGACCACACCCTTCCTCCTCCACCAGGGGCCCACACCCTAGCCTCCTCCACCAGGGGCCCACACCCTAACCTCCTCCACCAGGGGCCCACACCCTACCTCCTCCACCAGGGGCCCACACCCTACCTCCTCCACCAGGGGACCACACCCTACCTCCTCCACCAGGGGCCCACACCCTATCTCCTCCACCAGGGGCCCACACCCTAGTCTCCTCCACCAGGGGCCCACACCCTACCTCCTCCACCAGGGGGCCCCAACCCTACTACCCTCCACCAGGGGACCACACCCTACCTCCTCCACCAGGGGCCCACACCCTATCTCCTCCACCAGGGGCCCACACCCTACCTCCTCCACCAGGGGCCCACACCCTATCTCCTCCACCAGGGGCCCACACCCTACCTCCTCCACCAGGGGCCCACACCCTACCTCCTCCACCAGGGGACCACACCCTACCTCCTCCACCAGGGGCCCACACCCTACCTCCTCCACCAGGGGCCCACACCCTATCTCCTCCACCAAGGGCCCCACCCTATCTCCTCCACCAGGGGCCCCACCCTATCTCCTCCACCAGGGGCCCGCACCCTACCTCCTCCACCAGGGGCCCACACCCTACCTCGTCCCCAGGGGACCACACCCTACCTCCTCCACCAGGGGCCCACCAACCCTACCCTCCTCCACCAGGGGCCCACACCCTAACCTCCTCCACCAGGGGATCACACCCTACCTCCTCCACCAGGGGCCCACACCCTACCTCCTCCACCAGGGCCCACACCCTACCTCCTCCACCAGGGGCCCACACCCTACCTCCTCCACCAGAGGCAAACAATTTGGGGGTATCGTCTCAAAAATTGGGCCACCTTGTCCATGGACCAGTCACAACAAAAGCTTGTCGTTATTAAATCTTGTGATGGAATTGTCATTTAATTACTGGGTAATCAGGTTTCTCTTTAAACAGTAACCGTCTCGAACAGGATCGTAACGTCACATTCTCTCACTGCCTCACCATCCAAGGAGTCCTGGTTTTATCCCAGTAACTTCCACCCTTGTTGGGATTACCCAGCCTGTACCCAAACCAACTCTTCCTGAAAGATCTCCCATTGCTCCGTTCCAGATTTGCCCTGTCAATCTTTGGCTCCATTTTACTCTGGCTGGATCCCTGTACAGCCCACTGAAATGAACCCTCTTCCGATTAGACATTCCATTGGGGAATGTTCCTTGTTCTCCTGCATTCAGCGTCTAAACCTGCTCCTGTTTCTGATGTTGGAATGCTCAGCACCCCCTCCTCAGGGTCACTCAGGATGGACAATAATTACTGTCCTTGCCGCCGACATCCACAGCCCGGGGATTGATTTAATAAAGGAACGACAGTTTGAAGTCAACATCTTGCCAGGACTCTCGGTGGGATTTGCTGCTTTGGAATTTAATTATAAAGAATGTGATCTGGCAGAAATGAATGTTTGTTCAAGTTAATGAAACCCAGAACTCTGCACCTGGTGTTTGTGTCTAAACATTTCAGTAATGAGAAGACCAGAGGGAGGTTTCACAGAATGGAAAGCAGACTGGAGACAGAATGAGAATCTCCACTAATCTTCAACAAGCAAGCTTCACCCTCCATTATTGACAGGCCCTGTGTAAATCTGTCCTGAGAGATTCCAATCACATTTCATTCAACTGTCAGATTCCAATTTCAGCCCTCCTCCCCCAGTGGGTGACCTCCTTCTAATGAAAGGTCTCCAATGAAGAGGCTTCTCTCTTCAGTGACCCCGCTCACAGGGACTCGGGGCTGGGAATGTTGTTTCCAGGATCCCTCGACTGTCTGAAACCGGGGAAGAACTGAGAAGGAATGCCGGAATATTGCAAAAACCAAACGATCTTTACAAACGTATAAAGAACAAGGGAAGGGAATAACTAAGGAAAGAGACAGACCAATTAAAGACTAATAAGTGTCTGGGAGAAGAGATGAGCGTTGTTCTCAATTAATACATTGCTTTAATCTTCAGAGAGAGAGAGTGATGAAGCATACATTGGAGTTAAGGGGAAGGAGTGTGAAATATTGGATGGGGGTCAGCAGGATGACCGAGAAGATGTGGAGGTTGGAGATGTTTCGCTGGGTTGTGGGAGGTGGAGATGTTTCGCTGAGATGTGGAGATGTTTCGCTGGGGTGTGGGGATGTGGAGATGTTTCGCTGAGATGTGGAGGTGTTTAGCTGGGTGTGGGAGATGTTTCGCTGGGGTGTGGAGGTGAGGGATGTTTCGCTGGGGGTGTGGAGGTGTGAACATAGACATAGAACATTACAGCACAGAACAGGCCCTTCGGCCCTCGATGTTGTGCCGAGCAATGATCACCCTACTTTAAACCCATGTAACCCATATACCCGTAACCCACAATCCCCCATTAACCTTACACTACGGGCAATTTAGTATGGCCAATCCACCTAACCCGCACATCTTTGGACTGTGGAGGAACCGGAGCTTCCGGAGGAAAACCCCCCACCCACACGCGGGGAGGACGGTGCAGACTCCGCACAGGCAGTGACCCGGGGCCGGGGATCGAACCGGGGACCCTGGAGCTGTGAAGCATTGATGCTAACCACCATGCTACCGTGAGGCCAACGGTGGAGGTGTTTATCTGGGGTGTGGGGATGTTTAGCTGGGTGTGGGGGTGTGGAGGTGTTTAGCTGGGGTGTGGAGGTGTGGAGATGTTTCGCTGGGGTGTGGAGGTGAGAGATGTTTCGCTGGGGTGTGGTGGTGTTTAGCTGGGGTGTGGGGGTGGTGGAGATGTTTTGCTGGGGTGTGGGGGGTGTTTAGCTGGGGTGTGGGGGTGTGGAGGTGTTTCGCTGGGGTGTGGGGGTGTGGAGATGTTCGCTGAGATGTGGAGGTGTGGAGATGTTTCGCTGGGGTGTGGGGGTGTTTAGCTGGGGTGTGGGGGTGTGGAGATGTTACGCTGGGGTGTGGGGTGTGTAGATGTTTCGCTGGGGTGTGGAGGTGTGGATGTTTCGCTGGGTGTGGGGATGTGGAGATGTTTCGCTGAGATGTGGAGATGTTTCGCTGAGATGTGGAGATGTTTCGCTAAGATGTGGAGGTGTGGAGATGTTTCGCTGAGTTGTGGAGGTGGGAGATGTTTCGCTGAGATGTGGAGATGTTTCGCTGAGGTGTGGAGATGTTTCGCTAAGATGTGGAGGTGTGGAGATGTTTCGCTGAGGTGTGGAGATGTTTCGCTGAGATGTGAGATGTGGAGATGTTTCGCTGGGGTGTGGGGATGTGGAGATGTTTCGCTGAGATGTGGAGATGTTTCGCTGAGATGTGGAGATGTTTCGCTGAGATGTGGAGGTGTGGAGCTGTTTTGCTGAGATGTAGAGATGTGGAGATGTTTCGCTGAGATGTGAGATGTTTAGCTGGGGTGTGGAGGTGTGGAGATGTTTTGCTGGGGTGTGGGGGTGTTTAGCTGGGGTGTGGGGGGTGTGGAGATGTTTTGCTGGGGTGTGGTGGGTGTTTAGCTGGGGTGTGGGGGTGTGGAGATGTTTTCGCTGGGGTGTGGGGGGTTGGAGATGTTTCGCTGGGGTGTGGGGGTGTGGAGATGTTTCGCTGAGATGTGGAGGTGTGGAGATGTTTCGCTGGGGTGTGGGGGTGTTTAGCTGGGGTGTGGGGGTGTGGAGATGTTTCGCTGGGGTGTGGGGGTGTGGAGATGTTTCGCTGGGGTGTGGAGGTGTGGATGTTTCGTTGGGGTGTGGGGATGTGGAGATGTTTCGCTGAGATGTGGAGATGTTTAGCTGAGATGTGGAAATGTTCGCTAAGATGTGGAGGTGTGGAGATGTTTCGCTGAGTTGTGGAGGTGTGGAGATGTTTCGCTGAGATGTGGAGATGTTTCGCTGAGGTGTGGAGATGTTTCGCTAAGATGTGGAGGTGTGGAGATGTTTCGCTAAGATGTGGAGGTGTGGAGATGTTTCGCTGAGATGTGGAGGTGTGGATGTTTCGCTGAGGTGTGGAGATGTTTCGCTGAGATGTGGAGATGTGGAGATGTTTCGCTGGGGTGTGGGGATGTGGAGATGTTTCGCTGGGGTGTGGGGGTGTGGAGATGTTTCACTGGGATGTGGAGATGTGGAGATGTTTCACTGGGATGTGGAGATGTTTCGCTGAGATGTGGAGATGTTTCGCTGAGATGTGGAGGTGTGGAGATGTTTTGCTGAGATGTAGAGATGTGGAGATGTTTCGCTGAGATGTGGAGATGTTTCGCTAAGATGTGGAGATGTTTAGCTGGGGTGTGGAGGTGTGGAGATGTTTCGCTGAGATGTGGGGGTGTGAAGATGTTTCGCTGAGAAGTGGAGATGTTTAGCTGGGGTGTGGAGATGTGGAGATGTTTCGCTGAGATGTGGGGGTGTGGAGGTGTTTCGCTGAGGTGTGGGGGTGTGGGGGTGTTTCGCTGGGGTGTGGGGGTGTTTCTCTGGGGGTGTGGAGATGTTTAGCTGGGGTGTGGGGGTGTGGAGGTGTTTAGCTGAGATGTGGGGGTGTTTCGCTGGGGTGTGGGGGTGTTTAGCTGGGGTGTGGGGGTGTGGAGATGTTTCGCTGGGGTGTGGGGGTGTGGAGGTGTTTCGCTGGGGTGTGGGGGGGTGGGGATGTTTCGCTAGGGTGTGGGGGTGTGGAGATGTTTCGCTGGGGTGTGGGGGTGTGGAGGTGTTTAGCTGGGGTGTGGGGGTGTGGAGATGTTTCGCTGGGGGTGTGGGGGTGTGGAGATGTTTAGCTGGGGTGTGGGGGTGTGGAGATGTTTAGCTGGGGTGTGGGGGTGTGGAGATGTTTCGCTGGGGTGTGGGGGTGTGGGGGTGTGGAGGTGTTTCGCTGGGGTGTGGGGGTGTGGGGGTGTTTAGCTGGGGTGTGGAGATGTGGAGGTGTTTCGCTGGGGTGTGGGGGGTGTGGTGGTGTTTAGCTGGGGTGTGGGGGTGTGGAGGTGTTTCGCTGGGGTGTGGGGGTGTGGAGGTGTTTAGCTGGGGTGTGGGGGTGTGGAGATGTTTCGCTGGGGTGTGGGGGTGTGGAGATGTTTAGCTGGGGTGTGGGGGTGTGGAGATGTTTCGCTGGGTGTGGGGGTGTGGGGGTGTTTCGCTGGGGTGTGGGGGGTGTGGGGGTGTTTAGCTGGGGGTGGGGGTGTGGAGGTGTTTAGCTGGGGTGTGGGGGTGTGGAGATGTTTCGCTGGGGTGTGGAGATGTTTCGCTGGGGTGTGGGGGTGTGGAGATGTTTCGCTGGGGTGTGGGGGTGTGGAGGTGTTTTAGCTGGGGTGTGGGGGTGTGGAGGTGTTTCGCTGGGGGTGTGGGGGTGTGGGGGTGTTTAGCTGGGGTGTGGGGGTATGGGGGTGTTTATCTGGGGTGTGGGGGTGTGGAGGTGTTTCGCTGGGGTGTGGAGGTGTTTCGCTGGGGTTTGGTGCTAGAGGATTGGGGATCAGTTATCATTCTGCCGTAGGTTAAAGAGGGAGAAGGGGACGGGCCAAGTGATTAGTGATCAGTCAGTCTAACCTCAATGGTGGGAAATTATTGGAAAAAGAGCAAAATATATCCTTATTTACAAAGGACCTGGATTAATAAAAAGCAACGTGGATTGTTCAGGGAAGGTTTGTGTCTGAATAATGTGATTGAATATTTTGAGGAGGTAACATAGAGGGTTGATGAGGGTAATGTGGTGGATGTGGTTTATATTGATTTTAGCAAGGTTTTTGATAATGTTCCACATGACAGACTGATCAGAAAATTTAAATCCCATCAGAAAGTTTCAATTTGAATCCACAATTGTCCCAGAGACGGGAATGCAAAGGGTAAAGGTCGATGGGTGATTTTGGAACTGGAAGGCTGGTTCCAGTGAGATGCCCCAGGCCTCAGCCCTCCCTCGCTGCTCACCGTATGCCCCAGGGCTCCCTCGCTGCTCACCGTATGCCCCAGGGCTCCCTCGCTGCTCACCGTATGCCCCAGGGCTCCCTCGCTGCTCACCGTATGCCCCAGGGCTCAGCCCTACCTCGCTGCTCACCGTATGCCCCAGGGCTCAGCCCTCCCTCGCTGCTCACCGTATGCCCCAGGCCTCCCTCGCTGCCACCGTATGCCCCAGGGCTCCCTCGCTGCTCACCGTATGCCCCAGCCCTCCCTCGCTGCTCACCGTATGCCCCAGGGCTCAGCCCTCCCTCGCTGCTCGCCGTATGCCCCAGGCCTCCCTCGCTGCTCACCGTATGCCCCAGGGCTCCCTCGCTGCTCACCGTATGCCCCAGGGCTCCCTCGCTGCTCACCGTATGCCCCAGGGCTCAGCCCTACCCTCGCTGCCCACCGTATGCCCAGGGCTCCCTCGCTGCTCACCGTATGCCCCCAGCCCTCCCTCGCTAACCCACCGTATGCCCCAGGGCTCCCTCGCTGCTCACGTATGCCCCAACCTTCCCCTCGCTGCTCACCGTATGCCCCAGGCCTCCCTCGCTGCTCACCGTATGCCCAGGGCTCCCTCGCTGCTCACCGTATGCCCCAGGGCTCCCTCGCTGCTCACCGTATGCCCCAGGGCTCCCTCGCTGCTCACCGTATGCCCCAGCCCTCCCTTGCTGCTCACCGTATGCCCCAGCCCTCCCTCGCTACCCACCGTATGCCCCAGGGCTCCCTCGCTGCTCACCGTATGCCCCAACCCTCCCTCGCTGCTCACCGTATGCCCCAGGGCTCCCTCGCTGCTCACCGTATGCCCCAGGGCTCAGCCCTCCCTCGCTGCCCACCGTGTGCCCCAGCCCTCCCTCGCTGCTCACCGTATGCCCCAGGGCTCCCTCGCTGCTCACCGTGTGCCCCAGGGCTCAGCCCTCCCTCGCTGCCCACCGTATGCCCCAGGGCTCCCTCGCTGCCCACCGTATGCCCCAGGCCTCCCTCGCTGGCCCACACGTATGCCCCAGGGCTCAGCCCTCCCTCGCTGCCCACCGTATGCCCCAGCCCTCCCTCGCTGCTCACCGTATGCCCCAGCCCTCCCTCGCTGCCCACCGTATGCCCCAGGGCTCCCTCGCTGCTCACCGTATGCCCCAGGCCTCCCTCGCTGCTCACCGTATGCCCCAGCCCTCCTTCGCTGCTCACCGTATGCCCCAGGCCTCCCTCGCTGCTCACCGTATGCCCCAGGCCTCCCTCACTGCCCACCGTATGCCCCAGGGCTCCCTTGCTGCTCACTGTATGCCCCAGGGCTCAGCCCTCCCTCGCTGCTCACCGTATGCCCCAGGGCTCAGCCCTCCCTCGCTGCCCACCGTATGTTTGTGATTTAAATGTAGGGAGTGTGATTAATCGGCCGTGTGGTTGATTCTGAGGACGAAATCTGTAAACAGCAGCAAGATATCATCGGTCTGGTCAGGTGGACAGAACAATTGGAAATGGAATTCCATCTGGAGAATTGAGAGAAATGTATTTGGGGAGGACAAACAAGGCAAAGGAAAGACAATAAACGTGTCGCGTAAATTGATGGTTTCATCAATGTGATCAAACCAGAGAGGGGGCAGATCAGATTTAACAGGATGGTGGTGGGAAAGGAGAATTTCTGCTCCGAGGAAGGATTGGAGAGGGCGGACAGCTTTACTTTGGAACTAATGAGATTGAGGAGAGATTTCATTGAGGAAAATAAAATGATAAGGGGCCTGGATAGAGTGGAGGGGAAGACCCTGTTTCCATGGGCAGGTGGGACAGTGGCTCGGAGTAATATATGGAAATAATTGGTTGAATGATTAATGTGGAGTTGAGGAGGACAATGTGAAATAGGAACTCGCTGTCCATCGAGTCTGCTCCACCAATCAATGACATCATCACTGATCTGATATGATTCTCAACTCCACTTTCAAGCCTTACCCCATAACCCTCGATTCCTTCACTGACTAAACATCTGTGTGTCTCAGCCTCGAAGATCATGAGGAACTCTTTTAAATCCGTCTCCGGCACTTGTTTCTCTTGTCAAATTCTGTCAATCCCTCCGTACTGACCCTCTGACAGTGCAGCACTCCCTCAGTACTGACCCTCTGACAGTGCGGCACTCCCTCAGTACTGACCCTCTGACAGTGCGACACTCCCTCAGTACTGACTCTCTGACAGTGCAGCACTCCCTCAGTACTGACCCTCTGACAGTGCAGCACTCCCTCCGTACTGACCCTCTGACAGTGCGGCACTCCCTCAGTACTGACCCTCTGACAGTGCAGCACTCCCTCAGTACTGACCCTCGGACAGTGGAGCACTCCCTCAGTACTGACCCACTGACAGTGCGGCACTCCCTCAGTACTGACCCTCGGACAGTGCGGCACTCCCTCAGTACTGACCCTCTGACAGTGCAGCACTCCCTCAGTACTGACCCTCTGACAGTGCAGCACTCCCTCAGTACTGACCCTCTGACAGTGCGGCACTCCCTCAGGACTGACCCTCTGACAGTGCGGCACTCCCTCAGTACTGACCCTCTGACAGTGCGGCACTCCCTCAGTACTGACCCTCTGACAGTGCGGCACTCCCTCAGTACTGACCCGCTGACAATGCAGCACTCCCTCAGTACTGACCCTCTGACAGTGCAGCACTCCCTCAGTACTGACCCTCTGACAGTGCGGCACTCCCTCAGTACTGACCCTCTGACAGTGCGGCACTCCCTCAGTACTGACCCTCTGACATTGCAGCACTCCCTCAGTACTGACCCTCTGACAGTGCGGCACTCCCTCAGTACTGACCCTCTGGCATTGCAGCACTCCCTCAGTACTGACCCTCTGACAGTGCCGCACTCCCTCAGTACTGACCCCCTGACAGTGCGGCGCTCCCACAGTACTGACCCTCTGACAGTGCAGCACTCCCTCAGTACTGACCCTCTGACAGTGCGGCACTCCCTCAGTACTGACCCTCTGACAGTGCAGCACTCCCTCAGTACTGACCCTCTGACAGTGCAGCACTCCCTCAGTACTGACCCTCTGACAGCGCAGCACTCCCTCAGTACTGACCCTCTGACTGTGCAGCACTCCCTCAGTACTGACCCTCTGAGAGTGCGGCACTCCCTCAGTACTGACACTCTGACAGTGCGGCACTCCCTCAGTACTGACCCTCTGACATTGCAGCACTCCCTCAGTACTGACCCTCTGACAGTGCGGCACTCCCTCAGTACTGACCCTCTGGCATTGCAGCACTCCCTCAGTACTGACCCTCTGACAGTGCCGCACTCCCTCAGTACTGACCCCCTGACAGTGCGGCACTCCCTCAGTACTGACCCTCTGACAGTGCGGCACTCCCTCAGTACTGACCCTCTGAATGTGCAGCACTCCCTCAGTACTGACCCTCTGACAGTGCGGCACTCCCACAGTACTGACCCTCTGACAGTGCAGCACTCCCTCAGTACTGACCCTCTGACAGTGCAGCACTCCCTCAGTACTGACCCTCTGACAGTGCAGCACTCCCTCAGTACTGACCCTCTGGCATTGCAGCACTCCCTCAGTACTGACCCTCTGACAGTGCCGCACTCCCTCAGTACTGACCCCCTGACAGTGCGGCACTCCCTCAGTACTGACCCTCTGACAGTGCGGCACTCCCTCAGTACTGACCCTCTGAATGTGCAGCACTCCCTCAGTACTGACCCTCTGACAGTGCGGCACTCCCACAGTACTGACCCTCTGACAGTGCAGCACTCCCTCAGTACTGACCCTCTGACAGTGCAGCACTCCCTCAGTACTGACCCTCTGACAGTGCAGCACTCCCTCAGTACTGACCCTCTGACAGTGCAGGCACTCCCTCAGTACTGACCCTCTGACAGTGCGGCACTCCCTCAGTACTGACCCTCTGACAGGGCAGCACTCCCTCAGTACTGTCCCTCTGACAGTGCGGCACTCCCTCAGTACTGACCCTCTGACAGTGCAGCACTCCCTCAGTACTGACCCTCTGACAGGGCAGCACTCCCTCTGTACTGACCCTCTGACAGTGCGGCACTCCCTCAGTACTGACCCTCTGACAGTGCGGCACTCCCTCAGTACTGACCCTCTGACAGTGCGGCACTCCCTCAGTACTGACCCTCTGACAGTGCAGCGCTCCCTCAGTACTGACCCTCTGACAGTGCAGCACTCCCTCAGTACTGACCCTCTGACAGTGCGGCACTCCCTCAGTACTGACCCTCTGACAGTGCAGCACTCCCTCAGTACTGACCCTCTGACAGTGCGGCACTCCCTCAGTACTAACCCTCTGACAATGCAGCACTCCCTCAGTACTGACCCTCTGACAGTGCAGCACTCCCTCAGTACTGACCCTCTGACAGTGCAGCACTCCCTCAGGTACTGGACCCTCTGACAGTGCAGCACTCCATCAGTACTGACCCTCTGACAGGGCAGCACTCCCTCAGTACTGACCCTCTGACAGTGCGGCACTCCCTCAGTACTGACCCTCTGACAGTGCAGCACTCCCTCAGTGCTGACCGTCTGACAGGGCAGCACTCCCTCAGTACTGACCCTCTGACAGTGCAGCACTCCCTCAGCACTGACCCTCTGACAGTGCGGCACTCCCTCAGCACTGACCCTCTGACAGTGCGGCACTCCCTCAGTACTGACCCTCTGACAGTGCGGCACTCCCTCAGTACTGACCCTCTGACAGTGCAGCACTCCCTCAGTACTGACCCTCTGACAGTGCGGCACTCCCTCAGTACTGACCCTCTGACAGTGCGGCACTCTCTCAGTACTGACCCTCTGACAGTGCAGCTCTCCCTCAGTACTGACCCTCTGACAGTGCAGCACTCCCTCAGTACTGACCTTCTGACAGGGCAGCACTCCCTCAGTACTGACCCTCTGACAGTGCAGCACTCCCTCAGTACTGACCCTCTGACAGTGCAGCACTCCCTCAGTACTGACCCTCTGACAGTGCAGCACTCCCTCAGTACTGACCTTCTGACAGGGCAGCTCTCCCTCAGTACTGACCCTCTGACAGTGCGGCGCTCCCTCAGTACTGACCTTCTGACAGGGCAGCGCTCCCTCAGCGTTTCACTGGGGTTATCAGCCTGGAGTCTGCACTGCGACTTGAACCCTTGACCTTTCCAGTCTGTCTCTATTTGTGTTGAGAATTAAATGTGTGGGTGGATAATACAGGAAATGGAAAACAGAATAACTGGAGATGGAACCGAATTCCCCATCATTCAATCTGGTCGATTGAAAAATCAATCCGTTGTCAACAGGGCCAGGGGTCAATTGGTTATCGTCACAACAGAAATAACTCATTCTTTGAGCTTTTGCTCTCTGATTTATTCTCTAATATTCCAGAGTGAGCGCTTGTCTTCCTCTGTCTGAAATCCTGTCCACTATTTAAAATAACCTCCCTTAGAAAAAGTACAGAGAGGCCATTCAGCCCCATTGTGTCAAACTAAAATCCTTTGAAATGGGAAATGATTCAGGGCCCTGGGGGAAATGAGAAGTGGGATCATTGTAGAGACTTTTCAAAGAGCTAACATGGAGACAATGGGCCGAATGGTCTCCTGTTGAGCTGTATGAGGAGCTGACAGAGAAATGACACTGATATTAATAACTCCAATAGCTTCTGGTTATTATCTGATCTATTGAAAGAATCTTGTTCTGTCTAATTTGTCTGCTGAATTTTCTATATTATAAACTGACTCGAGTTGTAAATTACTTCATTGGTTGGAAGGTGCTTTGGGACAAGGCAGGGTAATGAATGCTGCTATAGAATGCACGGCTTTGTTTAAAAGATCAGACCAGGAACTCGAACATTCACCAGCTGTCACGACTCAATTGGATCTTTATAATTGGTGCTGGGATTCAGGAATAATTGGTTGTCAGACTTTTAGCCGAGCAAGTCACAGACTGTGTTCCTGCAGAAGTAGTGATGATGCTTCCTTTATGTCGACAGTTCCAGCGATCTTCACAACACATGTAGTGAATTCGCTGAGATGACAATTTCTGATTAACTACATCTTCCTTCAAAATGACAGACAGCGACTGAATTTAAAGGAAGTAAAATAGTGACATGGTCCTGGCACTGTGTAACTCATCAGTATAGCAGCACTTAGAATATACAGCACACTTCATCAAATACAGTGTACACTGCATCAAATACAGTGTACACTTCATCAAATACTGTGTACACTGCATCAAATACAGTGTACATTGCATCAAATACAGTGTAAACTGCATCAAATACAGTGTACACTGCATCAAATACAGTGTACACTGCATCAAATACAGTGTACACTACATCAAATACATACAGTGTACACTGCATCAAATACAGTGTACACTTCATCAAATACAGTGTACACTGCATCAAATACAGTGTATACTTCATCAAATACCGTGTACACTGCATCAAATACAGTGTACGCTGCATCAAATACAGTGTACACTTCATCCAATACAGTGAACACTGCATCAAATACAGTGTACACTGCATCAACTACAGTGTACACTTTATTAAATACAGTGTACACTTCATTAAATGCAGTGTACACTGCATCAAATACACTGTACACTTCATCAAATACAGTGTACACTGCATCAAATACAGTGTACACTTTATTAAATACAGTGTACACTTCATCAAATACAGTGTACACTGCATCAAATACAGTGTACACTACATCCAATACAGTGTACACTTCATCAAACACAGTGTACACTACATCAAATACAGTGAACACTTCATCAAATACAGTGTACACTACATCAAATACAGTGAACACTTCATCAAATACAGTGTACACTACATCAAATACAGTGTACACTACATCAAATACAGTGTACACTTCATCAAATACAGTGTACACTACATCAAATACAGTGTACACTGCATCAAGTACAGTGTACACTTTATTAAATACAGTGTACACTGCATCATATACACTGTACACTTCATCCAATACAGTGTACACTTCATCAAATACAGTGTACACTGCATCAAATACAGTGTATACTACTACATTGAATACAGTTGTACACTGAATCAATTAGTGTACACTACATCAAATACGATGTACACTTCAACAACTACAGTGTACACTTCATCAAATACAGTGTACACTTCATCAAATACAGTGTACACTGCATCAAATACAGTGTACACTTCATCAAATACAGTCTACACTACGTCAAACACAATGTACACCTCATAAACTGCAGTGTACACTACATCAAATACTGTGTACACTACATCAAATACAGTGTACACATCATCAAATACAGTGTACACGTCATCAAATACAGTGTACACGACATCAAGTACAGAGTACACTTCACCAAATACAGAGTACACTACATCAAATACAGTGTACTCTTCATCAAGTACAGTGTACACTACATTAAATATAGTGTACACAACATTAAATACAGTGTTCACTACATCAAATATAGAGTACTCTTCACCAAATACAGTGTACACTGCATCAAATACAATGTACACTATATCAAACACAGTGTAAACTTCATCAACTGCAGTATACACTACATCAAATACTGTGTACGCTTCAGCAGATAGTGTACACTTTATCAACTGCAGTATACACTACATCAAATACAGTATACACTTCACCAAATACAGTGTACACTACATCAAATACAATGTACACCACATCAAACACAGTGTACACTTCATCAAATAGTGTACACTTCATCTAATACAGTGTATACTACATCCAAAACAGTGTACACTTCATCAAATACTGTGTACATTCTACATTAAATACAGTTGTACACTGAATCAAATAGTGTACACTACATCAAATACGGTGTACACTTAATCAAATACAGTGTACACTTCATCAAATACAGTGTACACTTCATAAAATACAGTCTACACTACGTCAAATACAATGTACACTACATCAAACACAATGTACACCTCATAAACTGCAGTGTACACTACATCAAATACAGTGTACACATCATCAAATACAGTGTACACGACATCAAGTACAGAGTACACTTCACCAAATACAGAGTACACTACATCAAATACAGTGTACTCTTCATCAAGTACAGTGTACACTACATTAAATATAGTGTACACAACATTAAATACAGTGTTCACTACATCAAATATAGAGTACTCTTCACCAAATACAGTGTACACTGCATCAAATACAATGTACACTATATCAAACACAGTGTAAACTTCATCAACTGCAGTATACACTACATCAATACTGTGTACGCTTCAGCAGATAGTGTACACTTTATCAACTGCAGTGTACACTACATCAAATACAGTGTACACTACATCAAATACAGTATACACTTCACCAAATACAGTGTACACTACATCAAATACAGTGCACACTTCACCAAATACAGTGTACACCACATCTAACACAGTGTGCACTTCATCAAATAGTGTACACTTCATCGAATACGGTGTATACTTAATCAAATACAGTGTACACTTCATCAAATACAGTGTACACTTCATCAAATACAAAGAACAAAGAACAAAGAAAATTACAGCACAGGAACAGGCCCTTCGGCCCTCCCAGCCTGCGCCGATCCAGATCCTTTATCTAAACCTGTCTCCTATTTTCCAAGTTCTACTTCCATCTGTTCCCGCCCGTTCATATACCTGTCCAGATGCATCTTAAATGATGCTATCGTGCCCGCCTCTACCACCTCCGCTGGTAAAGCGTTCCAGGCACCCACCACCCTCTGCGTAATAAACTTTCCACGCACATCTCCCTTAAACTTTCCCCCTCTCACCTTGAAATCGTGACCCCTTGTAACTGACACCCCCACTCTTGGGAAAAGCTTGTTGCTATCCACCCTGTCCATACCTCACATAACTTTGTAGACCTCAATCAGGTCCCCCCTCAACCTCTGTCTTTCCAACGAAAACAATCCTAATCTACTCAACCTTTCTTCATAGCTAGCCCCCTCCATACCAGGCAACATCCTGGTGAACCTCCTCTGCACCCTCTCCAAAGCATCCACATCCTTCCGATAATGTGGCGACCAGAACTGCATGCAGTATTCCAAATGTGGCCGAACCAAAGTCCTATACAACTGTAACATGACCTGCCAACTCTTGTACTCAATACCCCGTCCGATGAAGGCAAGCATGCTGTATGCCTTCTTGACCACTCTATCAACCTGCGTTGCCACCTTCAGGGTACAATGAACCTGAACTCCCAGATCTCTCTGTACATCAATTTTCCCCAAGACCCTTCCATTGACCATATAGTCCGCTCTTGAATTTGATCTTCCAAAATGCATCACCTCGCATTTGCCTGGATTGAACTCCATCTGCCATTTCTCTGCCCAACTCTCCAATCTATCTATATTTTGTTGTATTCTCTGACAGTCCTCCTCGCTATCTGCAACTCCACCAATCTTAGTATCATCTGCAAACTTGCTAATCAGACCACCTATACCTTCCTCCAGGTCATTTATGTAGATTACAAACAACAGTAGTCCGAGCACGGATCCCTGTGGAACACCACTAGTCACCCTTCTCCATTTTGAGACACTCCCTTCCACCACTACTCTCTGTCTCCTGTTGCCCAGCCAGTTCTTTATCCATCTAGCTAGTACACCCTGAACCCCATACGACTTCACTTTTGCCATCAATCTGCCATGGGAAACCTTATCAAACGCCTTACTAAAGTCCATGTATATGACATCTACAGCCCTTCCCTCATCAATTAACTTTGTCACTTCCTCAAAGAATTCTATTAGGTTTGTAAGACATGACCTTCTCTGCACAAAACCATGCTGCCTATCACTGATAAGTCTATTTTTTTCCAGATGTGAATAGATCCTATCCCTCAGTATCTTCTCCAACAGTTTGCCTACCACTGACGTCAAGCTCACAGGTCTATAATTCCCTGGATTTTCCCTGCTACCCTTCTTAAACAAAGGGACAACATTAGCAATTCTCCAGTCCTCCGGGACCTCACCCGTGCTCAAGGATGTTGCAAAGATATCACTACATCAAATACAGTGTGCACTTCATCAAATACAGTATACACTTCACTTCTAACCAGATAAGAGAAAGGTTGGAAATGACAAAGCCATGTCGCCAATTTGTTACTCGATCTGTCTATAATATATTTAAGATCTTATGTCTGCTGATTCATTCTATCTGCAGGAACAAAGGGGCCGATTCTCCGCTCTCCACGCCGAGTGGGAGAATCGCTGGAGGGCCGGGCGACTCACGACACGCCGCCCTGGCACCCCCCGCGATTCTCCCACCCCAGATGGACCGAGCGGCCTGACGTTCCCAACCTGCTCACGCCGGCGGCAACCACACCTGGTCGATGCCGTCGTGAACATGGCGTCAAAGCTTTGTTTGTGGCTTGTGGGGGGCGGAGAGGGGAGTGAGCACCATGGCCGTGCTCGGGAGGGGACTGGCCCGCGATCGGTGCCCACCGATCGTCGGGCTGGCATCTCCAAGGATCACACTATTTCCCCTCCGCCGCCCCGCAAGATCAAGCCGCCACGTCTTGCGGGGAAGACGGCAACTGCGCATGCGCGGGTGACGTCACTTAGGCGCCGCCGTCGCGTCATTCTCGGCGTGCAGCTCCTAGCCCCCTGGGGGGGGGGGGGGGGGTGAATAGGGTGCGAGGAGCGGCCTCCGAGGCCGTCGCGAAACTCGGCCGAGTTCATGCCGCGTGGGAGCGGAGAATTCCCCCCAAACTCTTCAGCTCTCATTTTTTTGTCACACTGATTTGTCAAGAGTTGCCATTATAAAAATCATGGGTGACATTTTCCAGCCCTTCCCGCTGGTGGAGTCTTCTGGTTCTGCCAAAATCAAACCCCCACTGTGGGTTGCCTGGCAGTGGGGCAGGCGAGCCATGCTACAGCACATAGCCTTTGGGGCATTGGAAGATCCCTTTGACGGCCAATGGCTTACCGCAGCCACAATGGGAAAACCCATCAGGAAGGGTCCAGAAATTCCTGCAACACATCTTCTTATAATGGAAACTGCCCCTGTCAGCTTCTCACATTGTAATTACACCACACTACCAGCAGTGGCACTGTAACACCTAAAGTTTGCCTTTCGGCTTCTCTGTAAAGTAGTACATGTTCTACGCTGAAGCCAACTTTGCAATACTTCATAAAATCGAAGTATTAAATGACAATAAGAATAGAATTTATGCATTTAAAATGAGGATTGAGTCATCTCTGCACACACTGGCCCATTATCCCCTGCCAAACAGTTAGTGATAACACAATAGTAGGGGTTTCTGCAAACAGGATTGTAGACGAGTTAACAGGATGGGTAAATCAGAAGGCAGAACATGCAATTTGATGTGGAAAAGTGTGGGATTATGCAAACTATGCAAACAAGTAGGTAAGTTTGGCTATTTTAGGACAAACTTGTCTATTTAGCTAACAGAAGCTGTCAGATGTGATGCAGGAATTAGGGGAAGGATAGAGACGGACAGAAGTAATTTTGTTTAGGTGAAGGATGTGTCACCAAGGAAACTCAGGCTTATAACAAGAAAAAACACGTCAGAAGCGACATTCCATCCACTGTCCTGCATGCCCCAGAAACCTGGGCAACAAGTAAAGACCTGCAGAAGAAAATTGAGGCCTTTGAAAACTGGACGCTAAGACGTACGCTACAATTCCCCATACTGGTCCTAAATCAAATAAAGATGTACTTGGGAGAGCGAAAAGAATTCTGAATATGTTATTCAGAAAGAAAATGTCAGGAATTTAGCCATTTGATCATGGCTGAAAGGACAGCACGGTGGTGCAGTGGTTAGCACTGCTGCCTCACACTGCCGAGGTCCCGGGTTCGATCCCGGCTCTGGGTCACTGTCCGTGTGGAGTTTGCACATTCTCCCCGTATCTGCGTGGGTTTCACCCCCACAACCCAAAGATGTGCAGGGTAGGTGGATTGGCCACGCTAAATTGCCCCTTAATGAATTAGGTACTCTACATTTATATAGATAAAAAGACCATGGCTGAAAACCTACAGTGGCAAATAGCCATTCAGGTTCTCTATATAGAGAATTGGGAGTTCAAGAACAAAGATTTTAGTTTTGGTTTGGTAAATACAGTGTACACTACATCAAATACAGTGTACACCTCATCAAATACAGTGTGCACTACATCAAATACAGTGTACACCTAATCAAAGACAGTGCACAGAACATCAAGTATAGTGTACACTTGATCAAAGAAAGTGTACACTACATCAAATACAATGCACACTACATTAAATACAGTGTACGCTGCATCATACAGTGCACACTACATCAAATGAAGTGTACACTACATCATACAATGCACACTACATCAAATACAGTGTACACTACATCATACAGTGCATACCATATCAAATACAATGTACGCTACATCATATAGTACACACTATATCAAATACAGTGATGCTACATTGTACAGTACACACTATATCAAATGCAGTGTACGGTACATTATGCAGTGCACACTTTATCAAATACAGTGTACGCTACATTGCACAGTGCACACTATATCAAATGCAGTGTACGCTACATTGCACAGTGCACACTATATCAAATGCAGTGTACGGTACATTATGCAGTGCACACTATATCAAATGCAGTGTACGCTACATTGCACAGTGCACACTATATCAAATACAGTTAATCACGTTACAAAAGGGAGGTCCCATCCTAAATATAAAAGGTGCTGAAATGCTTCAGGTATTTCTTGTTTACAAAAGGAAATGGTGGAGAAATGTCTGATTTGGGGATGGAGATTTTTGAATGTAAATGGGAAAATATTGAGGAGGATGATTGAGAAGTGGTTGATGCTGAAGTTAGGGAGGTTACTGAAGTCGATAACTTTCATCTCAGGATTCTGAAGGAATGGATTCAAAAGAATCTGATTTTAATGGGCATTTACCAAAGATCCCAAGACTCGAACCAAACCCCAGATGATTAGAAAATCTGAAATGTGATTCCGAACTGCAGATGTGGCATGATGTTACAGAGCCACAAGATTAACTTCCACGACTGGCGCAGTGTTTAGAAGAATTGCGAGAGAATCAGATCAATACCTTCTTCTGAGATAAGAGATACTTCACGGCATTGGCACTTATCAATTGAATTTAATTGAGAAGTTGACAGGTTGGGATAGTGTAGGAAGTGGGAGATGTGGGGAAGGTTTAGGAGGTGGGAGATGTTGGGATGGGGTAGGAGGTGGGAGATCTGGGGAAGGTTTAGGAGGTGGGAGATGTTGTGATGGTGTGGGAGGTGGGAGATCTGGGGAAGGTTTCGGAGGTGGGAGATGTTGTGATGGTGTGGGAGGTGGGAGATGTGGGGAAGGTGTAGGAGGTGGGAGATGTTGGTAATGGGTAGGAGGTGGGAGTTGTTGGGATGGTGTAGGAGTTGGGAGATGTTAGGATGGCGTAGGATGTGGGAGATGTAGGAGGTGGGACATGTTGGGATGGTGCAGGAATTAGGAGATGTTGGGATGGTGTAGGAGGTGGGAGATATTGGGCTGGCGTAGGAGGTGGGAGATGTTGGGATGGTGTAGAAGGTGGGACATGTTGGGTAGGTGAAAGGGCTGGGACGGTGTTGGAGGTGGGAGATGTTGTGATGGTGTAGGTGGTGGGAGATGTTGGGATGGTGTAGAAGGTGGGACATGTTGGGTAGGTGAAGGGGCTGGGATTGTGTAGGAGGTGGGAGATATTGGGACGCTGTAGGAGGTCGGAGGTGTTGGGATTGTGTAGGAGGTGGGACATGCTGGGTAGGTGAAGGGGTTGGGACGGTGTAGGAGGTGGGAGATGTTGTGACGGTGTAGGAGGTCGGAGGTGTTGGGATTGTGTAGGAGGTGGGACATGTTGGGTAGGTGAAGGGGCTGGGACGGTGCAGGAGGTGGGAGATGTTGGGACGCTGTAGGAGGTCGGAGGTGTTGGGATTGTGTAGGAGGTAGGACATGTTGGGTAGGTGTAGTGGGTGGATGTATCTATCCTGGTTTCAGAAAACCTCCTTTGGAAATTCTTAGTCAGGTCACTTGAACCATCAGGATGATGATCAAAGTGTTCGACATGCAGCATTATGGGAGGCTTTGAGGGGTTAGTGAGACAAATTCAGGGAGATCATTCCGAACTGAGTTTGCTTAATTGAAATCACAGGAAACCAGACCATACAGAGAAGTCCATTCAGTCCATCTCACCTGGACTTGCTATTTGAAAGAGCGATCCAATAATCCCAAATCCGCCTGCTCATTCCTACTTCCTTCATCAACTATTAATTTAATTCCCTTTTGAGGTATTATTAGAACATAAGAACATAAGAACTAGGAGCAGGAGTGGCCATCTGGCCCCTCAAACCTGCTCCGCCATTCAATGAGATCATGGCTGATGGATCATCAGCTCCACTTTCCGGCCTGAACACCATAACCCTTAATCCCTTTATTCTTCAAAAAACTATCTATCGTTACCTTAAAAACATGTAATGAAGGAGCCTCAACTGCTTCACTGGGCAAGGAATTCCATAGATTCACAACCCTTTGGGTGAAGAAGTTCCTCCTAAACTCAGCCCTAGATCTACTTCCCCTTATTTTGAGGCTATGCCCCCTAGTTCTGCTTTCACCCACCAGTGGAAACAACCTGCCCGCATCTATCCCATCTATTCCCTTCATAATTTTAAATGTTTCTATAAGATCCCTCCGCATCTTTCTAAATTCCAACGAGTACAGTCCCAGTCTACTCAACCTCTCCTCATAATCCAACCCCTTCAGCTCTGGGATTAACCTAGTGAATCTCCTCTGCACACCCTCCAGTGCCAGTACGTCCTTTCTCAGGTAAGGAGACCAAAACTGAACAAAATACTCCAGGTGTGGCCTCACTAACACCGTATACAATTGCAGCATAACCTCCCTAGTCTTAAACTCCATCTCTCCAGCAATGAAGGACAAAATTCCATTTGCCTTCTTAAGAACAAAGAACAAAGAAAATTGCAGCACAGGAACAAGCCCTTCGGCTCTCCCAGCCTGCGCTGATCTAGATTCTTTATCTAAACCTGTCGCCTATTTTCCAATGATCTACTTCTCTTTGTTCCCCGCCCGTTCATATATCTGTCTAGAATCTAGATGCATCTTAAATGATGCTATCGTGCCCGCATCTATCACCTCCGCTGGCAAATACCGATTCTTAATCACCTGTTGGACCTGTAAACCAACTTTTTGTGACTCATGCACGAGCACACCCAGGTCTCTCTGCACAGCAACATTTTTAAATATTTTATCATTTAAATAATATCCCTTTTGTTGCTATTCCTACCAAAATGGATAACCTCACATTTGTCAACATTGTATTCCATCTGCCAGACCCTAGCCCATTCACTTAACCTATCCAAATCCTTCTGCAGACTTCCGGTATCTTCTGCACATTTTGCTTTACCACTCATCTTAGTGTTGTCTGCAAACTTGGACACATTGCCCTTGGTCCCTAATTCCAAATCATCTATGTAAATTGTGAACAATTGTGGGCCCAACACTGATCCCTGAGGGACACCACTAGCTACTGATTGCCAACCAGAGAAACACCCATTAATCCCCACTCTTTGCTTTCTATTAATTAACCAATCCTCTATCCGTGCTACTACTTTACCCTTAATGCCATGCATCTTTATCTTATGCAGCAACCTTTTGTGTGGCACCTTGTCAAAATTTTTCTGGAAATCCAGATATACCACATCCATTGGCTCTCCATTATCTACCGCACTGGTAATGTCCTCAAAAAATTCCACAAAATTAGTTAGGCACGACCTGCCCTTTATGAACCCATGCTGCGTCTGCCCAATGGGACAATTTCCATCCAGATGCCTCGCTATTTCTTCCTTGATGATAGATTCCAGCATCTTCCCTACTACCGAAGTAAAGCTAACTGACCTATAATTACCCGCTTTCTGCCTACCTCCTTTTTTAAACAGTGGTGTCACATTTGCTAATTTCCAATCCACCGGGACCACCCCAGAGTCTAGTGAATTTTGGTAAATTATCACTGGTGAATTTGCAATTTCCCTAGCCATCTCTTTTAGCACTCTGGGATGCATTCCATCAGGGCCAGGAGACTTGTCTACCTTTAGCCCCATTAGCTTGCCCATCACTACCTCCTCAGTGATAACAATCCTCTCAAGGTCCTCACCTGTCATAGCCTCATTTCTATCAGTCGCTGGCATGTTATTTGTGTCTTCCACTGTGAAGACCAACCCAAAAAACCTGTTCAGTTCCTCAGCCATTTCCTCATCTCCCATTATTAAATCTCCCTTCTCATCCTCTAAAGGACCAATATTTACCTTAGCCACTCTTTTTTGTATTATATATTTGTAGAAACTTTTACTGTCTGTTTATATATTCTGAGCAAGTTTATTCTCATACTCTATCTTACTCTTCTTTATAGCTTTTTTACTATTGCCCCTCTTGCCCCTAAAGATTTCCCAGTCCTCTAGTCTCCCACTAATCTTTGCCACTTTGTGTGCTTTTGCCTTCAATTTGATACTCTCCCTTATTTCCTTAGATTCCACGGTCGATTTTACCTCTTTCTACCGTCCTTCCTTTTTGTTGGTATAAACCTTTGCTGAGCACTGTGAAAAATCGCTTGGAATGTTCCCCACTGTTCCACCATAAAGTCTTAGCTCCCAGTCTACCTTAGCTAGTTCTTCTCTCATCCCCTTGTAATCTCCTTTGTTTAAGCACAAAACACTAGTATTTGATTTTACCTTCTCACTCTCCATCTGTATTTCCATATTTCCGGATCGCTCCCTCAGGAAAGGAGGCCGGGGGGGCAGAGAGGCTGGCCCGCTGATCGGTGAGGTGCCAAGCCACTACAGAGCATCCCCCCCCCCGGGATCGGACACACCCCTCCCCCCCCCCCGCCCGGGATCGGACACCCCCCCCCCCCCCCGCCCGGGATCGGACACACCCCCCCCCCCGCCCGGGATCGGACACACCCCTCCCCCCCCCCCCGCCCGGGATCGGACACACCCCTCCCCCCCCGCCTGCCCGGGATCGGACACACCCCTCCCCCCCCCCGGCCCGGGATCGGACACACCCCCTCCCCCCCCCCGCCCGGGATCGGACACACCCCTCCCCCCCCCGCCCGCCCGGGATCGGACACACCCCCCCCCCCCCCGCCCGGGATCGGACACACCCCTCCCCCCCCGCCCGCCCGGGATCGGACACACCCCCCCCCCCCCCCCCCGCCCGGGATCGGACACACCCCTCCCCTCCCCTCCCCCCCCCCCTGCCCGGGATCGGACACACCCCACCCCCCCCCCCGCCCGCCCGGGATCGGACACACCCCTCCCCGCCCACAGGCCGCCCCCGGACCCTTCAAGGCCGAGGTCCAGCCGGCTCAGAGGATGTTGGGACGGTGCTGGCGGGATTCTGCGTTTTGATGACGGTCGCTATCCGGGCCGGAGAATTGCCGAGCCGGCCTGTGCTGGCCAGGGGCTGGAGAGTCAGCGCCTACCCTGCTGGCGACACGCCGACCACGCCAGTCTCGGCACTGGCGCCAATTCTCCGCACTGCGTAGCGCCTTTCACACGGCGCCGACTCTCCGGCCCGGCGGGGGTCGGAGAATTCCGCTCAGTGTATCCAATCTATCTCTCTCTCAATCTATCTCTCTCTCAATCTATCTCTCTCTCAATCTATCTCTCTCTCTCTCCCAATCTATCTCTCTCTCTCTCCCAATCTATCTCTCTCTCTCTTCCACTGAGACTGTACCCAGTCTCTCTCTCTCTCGCTATCTCTGTCGCTCTGTCTCTCTGTCTCTATCTCACTCTCTGTCTTTCTCTGTCTCTCTCCCACCCACCCCCCTCTCTCTTTCTCTGTCTCTCTCTCTGTCTCTCTCCCCCCCTCTCTCTCTCTGTCTCTCTCTGTCCCTCTCTCCCCCCCCCCCCTCTCTCTCTCTGTCTCTCTCTCTCTCTCTCCCACTCTATCACACTGTACCCAGCCTCCCTCTCTCCCCCTCTCTCTCTCTCTCTCTCTCTCTCTCCCGCCCCCCTCTCTCTCTCTGTCTCTCTCTCTCTCTCTCTCCCCCCCCCCTCTCCTCTCTCTCTCTCTCTCCCCCCCCCCCCTCTCTCTCTCTCTCTCCCCCCCCCCCCCTCTCTCTCTCTCTCTCTCTCTGTCCCTCTCTCCCCCCCCCTCTCTCTCTGTCTCTCTCCCCCCCCCTCTCTCTCTCTCTCCCTCTCTCTCTCTCCCCCTCTCTCTCTCTCTCTCGCTATCTCTGTCGATCTGTCTCTCTGTCTCTATCTCATTCTCTGTCTCTCTCTGTCTCTCTCCCGCCCCCCTCTCTCTCTCTCTCTGTCTCTCTCCCGCCCCCTCTCTCTCTCTCTCTCTCTGTCTCTCTCCCGCCCCCCTCTCTCTCTCTGTCTCTCTCTGTCTCTCTCCCACTCTATCACACTGTACCCAGCCTCACTCTCTCCCCCCTCTCTCTCTCCCCCTCTCCCTCTATCCCCCTCTCTTTCTTTCCCTCTCTCTGTCTCTCTCCCCTTCTCTCTCTCTCTCTCTCTCTGTACTGACAGCTTCCTCTGTGCTACAGGGAGGTGTCCAATCTGTTCTCTGATTTCAGGACGTTGCTGATTAATCGATTTGTTTTGTCGCAATGAGTTTTCTTTGTATCCTGAGAAATGCTCAGATTCATCTCTCGGTTGGCAAAGAAGGGGAATTGGATGTGAACACTTTGAACTGGTGCCAGAGAGGAATGAAATTGGGGATTACAGAGAGCGAGCTAATATTCTCCTTTCAGCTCGGAGATTGCTGAGAATTAACAGACCCTTTTAGTCCGGAAGAACTAAAGAAACAATTACATTCTGTCTCTCCCCAGGCCCACCTGCCAGCAGCTCCCGAATATCACCCCTCAGTTACTGAAACCCTCCTCAGTGCCTTTGTCAGCTGCTATTGACCAATTAACACCTTCCTGGTCCATCTCCCACCCACACCCACTCCCCCCGCCAGCTCACTAACCCACTCCCACTCCCCCCCGCCAGCTCACTGACCCACTCCCACTCCCCCCGCCAGCTCACTGACCCACTCCCACTCCCCCCGCCAGCTCACTGACCCACTCCCCCCGCCAGCTCACTGACCCACTCCCCCCGCCAGCTCACTAACCCACTCCCACTCCCCCCGCCAGCTCACTGACCCACTCCCACTCCCCCCGCCAGCTCACTGACCCACTCCCCCCGCCAGCTCACTGACCCACTCCCCCCGCCAGCTCACTGACCCACTCCCACTCCCCCCGCCAGCTCACTGACCCACTCCCACTCCCCCCGCCAGTTCACTGACCCACTCCCCCCGCCAGCTCACTGACCCACTCCCCCCGCCAGCTCACTGACCCACTCCCACTCCCCCCGCCAGCTCACTGACCCACTCCCACTCCCCCCGCCAGCTCACTGACCCACTCCCACACCCACTCCCCCCGCCAGCTCACTGACCCACTCCCCCCGCCAGCTCACTGACCCACTCCCCCCTCCCCCCGCCAGCTCACTGACCCACTCCCACTCCCCCCGCCAGCTCACTGACCCACTCCCCCCGCCAGCTCACTGACCCACTCCCACTCCCCCCGCCAGCTCACTGACCCACTCCCACTCCCCCCGCCAGCTCACTGACCCACTCCCCCTCCCCCCGCCAGCTCACTGACCCACTCCCCCCGCCAGCTCACTGACCCACTCCCCCTCCCCCCGCCAGCTCACTGACCCACTCCCCCTCCCCCCGCCAGCTCACTGACCCACTCCCCCCGCCAGCTCCCTGACCCACTCCCCCCGCCAGCTCACTGACCCACTCCCCCTCCCCCCGCCAGCTCACTGACCCACTCCCCCCGCCAGCTCCCTGACCCACTCCCCCCGCCAGCTCACTGACCCACTCCCCCTCCCCCCGCCAGCTCACTGACCCACTCCCCCCGCCAGCTCACTGACCCACTCCCACTCCCCCCGCCAGCTCACTGACCCACTCCCCCCGCCAGCTCACTGACCCACTCCCACTCCCCCCACCAGCTCACTGACCCACTCCCACTCCCCCCGCCAGCTCCCTGACCCACTCCCCCCGCCAGCTCACTGACCCACTCCCCCTCCCCCCGCCAGCTCACTGACCCACTCCCCCCGCCAGCTCACTGACCCACTCCCCCCGCCAGCTCACTGACCCACTCCCCCCGCCAGCTCACTGACCCACTCCCCCCGCCAGCTCACTGACCCACTCCCCCCGCCAGCTCACTGACCCACTCCCCCCGCCAGCTCCCTGACCCACTCCCCCCGCCAGCTCCCTGACCCACTCCCCCCGCCAGCTCACTGACCCACTCCCACTCCCCCCGCCAGCTCACTGACCCACTCCCACTCCCCCCGCCAGCTCACTGACCCACTCCCCCCGCCAGCTCACTGACCCACTCCCCCCCCCCCCGCCAGCTCACTGACCCACTCCCCCCGCCAGCTCACTGACCCACTCCCCCTCCCCCCGCCAGCTCACTGACCCACTCCCCCCGCCAGCTCACTGACCCACTCCCCCCGCCAGCTCACTGACCCACTCCCCCCGCCAGCTCACTGACCCACTCCCCCCGCCAGCTCACTGACCCACTCCCACTCCCCCCGCCAGCTCACTGACCCACTCCCCCCGCCAGCTCACTGACCCACTCCCCCCGCCAGCTCACTGACCCACTCCCCCTCCCCCCCGCCAGCTCACTGACCCACTCCCACTCCCCCCGCCAGCTCACTGACCCACTCCCACTCCCCCCGCCAGCTCACTGACCCACACCCACTCCCCCCGCCCGCTCACTGACCCACACCCACTCCCCCCGCCAGCTCACTGACCCACTCCCCCTCCCCCCGCCACCTCACTGACCCACTCCCCCCGCCAGCTCACTGACCCACTCCCACTCCCACTTCCCCCGCCCGCTCACTGACCCACACCCACTCCCCCCGCCCGCTCACTGACCCACACCCACTCCCCCGCCAGCTCACTGACCCACTCCCCCTCCCCCCGCCACCTCACTGACCCACTCCCCCCGCCAGCTCACTGACCCACTCCCACTCCCCCCGCCAGCTCACTGACCCACTCCCACTCCCCCCGCCAGCTCACTGACCCACTCCCCCCGCCAGCTCACTGACCCACTCCCCCTCCCCCCGCCAGCTCACTGACCCACTCCCCCCGCCAGCTCACTGACCCACTCCCACTCCCCCCACCAGCTCACTGACCCACTCCCACTCCCCCCGCCAGCTCACTGACCCACTCCCCCCGCCAGCTCACTGACCCACTCCCACTCCCCCCGCCAGCTCACTGACCCACTCCCACTCCCCCCGCCCGCTCACTGACCCACTCCCCCCCCCCCCGCCAGCTCACTGACCCACTCCCCCCGCCAGCTCCCTGACCCACTCCCACTCCCCCCGCCAGCTCACTGACCCACTCCCCCCGCCAGCTCACTGACCCACTCCCACTCCCCCCGCCAGCTCACTGACCCACTCCCACTCCCCCCGCCAGCTCACTGACCCACTCCCACTCCCCCCGCCAGCTCACTGACCCACTCCCCGCCAGCTCACGACCCCCCCGCCAGCTCACTGACCCACTCCACTCCCCCCGCCAGCTCACTGACCCACTCCCTCCCCCGCCAGCTCACTGACCCACTCCCCCCCGCCAGCTCACTGACCCACTCCCACTCCCCCCGCCAGCTCACTGACCCACTCCCACTCCCCCCGCCAGCTCACTGACCCACTCCCCCCGCCAGCTCACTGACCCACTCCCACTCCCCCCGCCAGCTCACTGACCCACTCCCCCCGCCAGCTCACTGACCCACTCCCCCTCCCCCCGCCAGCTCACTGACCCACTCCCCCCGCCAGCTCACTGACCCACTCCCACTCCCCCCGCCAGCTCACTGACCCACTCCCCCCGCCAGCTCCCTGACCCACTCCCCCCGCCAGCTCACTGACCCACTCCCACTCCCCCCGCCAGCTCACTGACCCACTCCCCCTCCCCCCGCCAGCTCACTGACCCACTCCCCCCGCCAGCTCACTGACCCACTCCCACTCCCCCCGCCAGCTCACTGACCCACTCCCCCCGCCAGCTCACTGACCCACTCCCACTCCCCCCGCCAGCTCCCTGACCCACTCCCCCCGCCAGCTCACTGACGCACTCCCCCTCCCCCCGCCAGCTCACTGACCCACTCCCCCCGCCAGCTCACTGACCCACTCCCCCCGCCAGCTCACTGACCCACTCCCCCCGCCAGCTCACTGACCCACTCCCCCCGCCAGCTCACTGACCCACTCCCCCCGCCAGCTCCCTGACCCACTCCCCCCGCCAGCTCCCTGACCCACTCCCCCCGCCAGCTCACTGACCCACTCCCACTCCCCCCGCCAGCTCACTGACCCACTCCCACTCCCCCCGCCAGCTCACTGACCCACTCCCACTCCCCCCGCCAGCTCCCTGACCCACTCCCACTCCCCCCGCCAGCTCACTGACCCACTCCCACTCCCCCTGCCAGCTCACTGACCCACTCCCACTCCCCCCGCCAGCTCACTGACCCACTCCCCCCGCCAGCTCCCTGACCCACTCCCACTCCCCCCGCCAGCTCACTGACCCACTCCCCCCGCCAGCTCACTGACCCACTCCCCCCGCCAGCTCACTGACCCACTCCCCCTCCCCCCGCCAGCTCACTGACCCACTCCCACTCCCCCCGCCAGCTCACTGACCCACTCCCCCTCCCCCCGCCAGCTCACTGACCCACTCCCCCTCCCCCCGCCAGCTCACTGACCCACTCCCCCCGCCAGCTCACTGACCCACTCCCCCCGCCAGCTCACTGACCCACTCCCCCCGCCAGCTCACTGACCCACTCCCACTCCCCCCGCCAGCTCCCTGACGCACTCCCACTCCCCCCGCCAGCTCACTGACCCACTCCCCCCGCCAGCTCCCTGACCCACTCCCCCCGCCAGCTCACTGACCCACTCCCCCCGCCAGCTCACTGACCCACTCCCCCCGCCCCCGCTCACTGACCCACTCCCCCCGCCAGCTCACTGACCCACTCCCACTCCCCCCCGCCAGCTCACTGACCCACTCCCACTCCCCCCGCCAGCTCACTGACCCACTCCCCGCGCCAGCTCACTGACCCACTCCCACTCCCCCCGCCAGCTCACTGACCCACTCCCACTCCCCCCGCCAGCTCACTGACCCACTCCCCCCGCCAGCTCACTGACCCACTCCCACTCCCCCCGCCAGCTCACTGACCCACTCCCACTCCCCCCGCCAGCTCACTGACCCACTCCCACTCCCCCCGCCAGCTCCCTGACCCACTCCCCCCGCCAGCTCACTGACCCACTCCCACTCCCCCCCGCCAGCTCACTGACCCACTCCCCCCGCCAGCTCACTGACCCACTCCCCCCCCCCCCCGCCAGCTCACTGACCCACTCCCCCTCCCCCCGCCAGCTCACTGACCCACTCCCCCTCCCCCCCGCCAGCTCACTGACCCACTCCCCCTCCCCCCGCCAGCTCACTGACCCACTCCCCCTCCCCCCGCCAGCTCACTGACCCACTCCTACTCCCCCCGCCCGCTCACTGACCCACTCCCACTCCCCCCGCCAGCTCACTGACCCACTCCCCCTCCCCCCTCCAGCTCACTGACCCACTCCCCCTCCCCCCGCCAGCTCACTGACCCACTCCCATTCCCCCCGCCAGCTCACTGACCCACTCCCACTCCCACTCCCCCCGCCAGCTCACTGACCCACTCCCACTCCCCCCGCCAGCTCACTGACCCACTCCCCCCGCCAGCTCACTGACCCACTCCCCCCGCCAGCTCACTGACCCACTCCCCCCGCCAGCTCACTGACCCACTCCCACTCCCACTCCCCCCGCCAGCTCACTGACCCACTCCCACTCCCACTCCCCCCGCCAGCTCACTGACCCACTCCCACTCCCCCCGCCAGCTCACTGACCCACTCCCCCCGCCAGCTCACTGACCCACTCCCCCCGCCAGCTCACTGACCCACTCCCCCCGCCAGCTCACTGACCCACTCCCACTCCCACTCCCCCCGCCAGCTCCCTGACCCACTCCCACTCCCCCCGCCAGCTCCCTGACCCACTCCCACTCCCACTCTCCCCGCCAGCTCACTGACCCACTCCCACTCCCCCCGCCAGCTCACTGACCCACTCCCACACCCCCCGCCAGCTCACTGACCCACTCCCACTCCCCCCGCCAGCTCCCTGACCCACTCCCACTCCCCCCGCCAGCTCACTGACCCACTCCCACTCCCCCCGCCAGCTCACTGACCCACTCCCACTCCCACTCCCCCCGCCAGCTCACTGACCCACTCCCCCCGCCAGCTCACTGACCCACTCCCCCTCCCCCCGCCAGCTCACTGACCCACTCCCACTCCCCCCGCCAGCTCACTGACCCACTCCCACTCCCCCCGCCAGCTCACTGACCCACTCCCACTCCCCCCGCCAGCTCACTGACCCACTCCCCCTCCCCCCGCCAGCTCACTGACCCACTCCCCCCGCCAGCTCACTGACCCACTCCCCCCGCCAGCTCACTGACCCACTCCCCCCGCCAGCTCACTGACCCACCCCCACTCCCCCCGCCAGCTCACTGACCCACTCCCCCCGCCAGCTCACTGACCCACTCCCCCTCCCCCCGCCAGCTCACTGACCCACTCCCCCCGCCAGCTCACTGACCCACTCCCACTCCCACTCCCCCCGCCAGCTCACTGACCCACTCCCCCCGCCAGCTCACTGACCCCCTCCCACTCCCACTCCCCCCGCCAGCTCACTGACCCACTCCCCCCGCCAGCTCACTGACCCACTCCCCCTCCCCCCGCCAGCTCACTGACCCACTCCCACTCCCCCCGCCAGCTCACTGACCCACTCCCACTCCCCCCGCCAGCTCACTGACCCACTCCCACTCCCCCCGCCAGCTCACTGACCCACTCCCCCCGCCAGCTCACTGACCCACTCCCCCCGCCAGCTCACTGACCCCCTCCCCCCGCCAGCTCACTGACCCACTCCCCCCGCCAGCTCACTGACCCACTCCCCCCGCCAGCTCACTGACCCACTCCCCCCGCCAGCTCACTGACCCACTCCCACTCCCACTCCCCCCGCCAGCTCACTGACCCACTCCCCCCGCCAGCTCACTGACCCACTCCCCCCGCCAGCTCACTGACCCACTCCCACTCCCCCCGCCAGCTCACTGACCCACTCCCACCCCCCCCGCCAGCTCGCTGACCCACTCCCCCCGCCAGCTCACTGACCCACTCCCCCCGCCAGCTCACTGACCCACTCCCACTCCCCCCGCCAGCTCACTGACCACTCCCCCCGCCAGCTCACTGACCCACTCCCCCCGCCAGCTCACTGACCCACTCCCACTCCCAACTGACTAAAAATTCTCCAATCTCACCCCATCCATACAGGCGACACAGTAGCACAGTGGTTAGCACTGTTACTTCACAGCGCCAGGGTCCCAGGTTCAATTCCCGGCTTGGGTCACTGTCTGTGCGGAGTCTGCACGTTCTCCCCGTGTCTGCGTGGGTTTGCTCCGGGTGCTCCGGTTTCTTCCCACGAGTCCCGAAAGATGTGCTGTTAGGTGAATTGGACATTCTGAATTCTCCCTCTGTGAACCCGAACAGGCGCCGGAATGTGGCGACTAGGGGCTTTTCACAGTAACTTCATTGCAGTGTTAATGTAAGCCTATTTGTAGCAATAAAGATTATTATTATTATAATAAAAAATCCTTGCCCCTCCTCAACCCAATAATCTCCCAGATCCTCACCCCCCCCATTCGGACGGCCTCCACGTCCCTGGATTAGAATCATTCCACCAATGGCAGCCGTCCCTTCAGCTGCTGGGGGAGAAGCTGTGGAATTTCCCCCCTTTCCAGAGTAAAACCTCCCTCTTGGGGATCGGCCAATCGGTCACCGGTCCCAATATCTCAGCATTCAGCATCAAATTCATACAAAGCTGTTGCTGGGAATCACTTTGGGACGTTTCACTACATTAAAGGGATGTTACATCAATCCAAGTTGTTGTTGTATCTGACAATAAATATTGTAAATACCAGAGGTATGAAAGGTGATATATAAATGATGAGACCGCCTTTGACATCAAGGCAGCATCTGACCGAGTATGGCATCAAGGAGCCCGAGCTAAACTGGAGTCAATGGGAATCAGGGGGAAACTCTCCGCTGGTTGGAGTCAAACCCGGAACAAAGGGAGATGGTTGTGGTGGTTGGAGGTCAATCATCTCAGCTCCAGGACATCACTGCAGGAGTTCCTCAGGGTAGTGTCCTCGGCCCAACCATCTCCAGCTGCTTCATCAATGACCTCCCTTCCATCATAAGGTCAGAAGTTGGGATGTTTGTGGATGACTGCACAATGTTCAGCACCATTTGCAACTCCTCAGATAATGAAGCAGTCCCTGTCCAAATGCAGCAAGACCTGGACAATATCCAGGCTTGAGGCTGACAGGGGGCAAGTTACATTCACACCACACAAGCCCCAGGCAATGACCATCTCCTACAAGAGAGGATCTAACCATCGCCCCTTGACATTCAACGGCATAACCATCGCTGAATCCCCCCCACTCAACATCCTGGGGGTTACCATTGATCAGAAACTGAACTGGACTAGTCGCATTGTCAGGAAAAATCAGGAGATGAAATTATCAGAGAATCCTGATGGTTTGTTGGGAAATGGAAGCTGCCTATTGCAGGGAGAGTTTGGATGAGCTGAGTAACACTGCAAACAGATGTGTAGCCAAGACACATCGGTAACAATGGGAACAGAACATGAAGCATTTGAATAAAGTGTCAGGGGTTCAAAGGTGGAGACGTGAACTGTGGGTCTGGAGTTAGATACAGGCCAGACCGAGCAAGATCTTCCGGCTGCCCATGCCAGCGGGATCCATCAGTCCTATCGCCAGCGCGCTCCCAACGCGGGTTTCCCAGCGCCGTGGGGTGGATTCAATGGGAAATCCCACTACCAGCCACAGAATCAGGAGACCCCGCCAACCTCTTCCCGCTGCTGATAAACAAGGTGCCAGGAGGCCAGGGAACCTCGCTCAAGGTGGCAAATGGGCTTGCACTTTCTATAAAGGAAAACTCACAAAATGAAGATGAGTAAAGGAAGGCAGTAGAGGCATTGTCGCTGGACTAGTAATCCAGAGACCCAGAGTCATGGTCTGCGGGTGGTGATGGAATTTCATCCATGGCAGGTGATGGAATTTTCAGTCAATAAAAATCTGGAATTAAAAGTCTAATGCTGACCATGAAGCCATTATCGATTGTCATAAAAACCCATCTGGTTCACTAATGTCCTTCAGGGAAGGAAATCTGCCGTCCTTACCCGGTATGGCCTACACGTGACTCCAGACCCACAGCAATGTGGGAGACTCTTCACTGCCCCACAGGGCAATTAGGGATGGGCAATAAATGCCGACACATGAAAGAATTTTTTTAACGTTTGCCTTCTGACGAGGTCAATTCAGATGAGGAAAGATCAAAAGGGGAAAACTGTAGATCAGGCAGTGGGGAAGTGGCTGCTTTAAGGCCTGGGCCCACGGCAGGAACCACTGCTGTAACAGCCAGCTCGCTGTATCTGCGAGGAAACCCTGGGCGGGATTTTCCATTTGCTGACACCGAAATCGGGACATGCGGCAGTTTGACATCAAATCGGGATGTTCCGTCACCTCGAAAATGGCGTAAATGTGATGCTCACTGCGCATGGTGGAGGGACAGTCGGTATATCATTAGCAGGCCTGATACCCGAGGCTCCGGGGCCTCGGCGATTCACCGCCTCCAATGGGCTGAGTTCCCGACAGCGTGGTACACTTGTGGCAGCACGGTGGCACAGTGGTTAGCACTGCTGCCTCACGGCATCGAGGTTCGATCCCGGCCCCGGGTCACTGTCCGTGTGGAGTTTGCACATTCTCCCCGTGTTTGCGTGGGTTTCGCCCCCACAACCCAAAGATGAGCCGGGTAGGTGTATTGGCCACGCTAAATTGGAAAAAATTAATTGGATACACTAAACTTATACAAAAAAAACTTGTGGTTATAAAAACCGTGAACGTGGCGCCCTGGTTGCTGAGCGAGAGAGAGGAGGTAGGAAACGGCGTGGCGTGTCTGCGGGCACAGGTCATGCTGGCTGCAGCACGGAGGGCCCCTGGCAGGGCCGGGGGAGGGGAGGGGGAAGGGGGGGAGGGGGAGGGGGACAGGCCCAGCAGCCGGGGTGACCACCCACGGGACTGGGAGGGTGCCCAAGCACTGACCTGCGTGTTGCTGAACACCCACTGATCACCCACCTCGGCCCCTGGTTCCACACAGTGACATCGGCCGTATGGTGCGCCCCAATCCGCCAAACGTGCCCTTCCCCGGCCCAGAGTACCCCGCCCAACCAGCATCCACCCACCAGGGACCACCCAGGATCACACCCAAGGCAACTCCCGGTGAATGCAGTGACAACCAATAGAAACCCTGGCAGCAGGGATGGGTGGCAGGACCGGGGGCACCAATGGGGCAGGGGTACAGGGGTGGGTGGGGGCGGGACATACGTAGCCCATGGTGCATAAGAACATAGGAACATAGGAACTAGGAGCAGGAGTCGGCCATCTGGCCCCTCGAGCCTGCTCCGCCATTCAATTAGATCATGGCTGATCTTTTGTGGACTCAGCTCCACTTTCCGGCCCGAACACCATAACCCTTAATCCCTTTATGCTTCAAAAAACTATCTATCTTTACCTTAAAAACATGTAATGAAGGAGCCTCAACTGCTTCACTGGGCAAGGAATTCCATAGATTCACAACCCTTTGGGTGAAGAAGTTCCTCCTAAACTCAGTCCTAAATCTACTTCCCCTTATTTTGAGGCTATGTCCCCTAGTTCTGCTTTCACCCGCCAGTGGAAACAACCTGCCCGCATCTATCCTATCTATTCCCTTCATAATTTTAAATGTTTCTATAAGATCCCCCCTCATCCTTCTAAATTCCAACGAGTACAGTCCCAGTCTACTCAACCTCTCCTCATAATCCAACCCCTTCAGCTCTGGGATTAACCTAGGTGAATCTCCTCTGCACACCCTCCAGTGCCAGTACGCCCTTTCTCAAGTAAGGAGACCAGCGGTACCTCGCTGGGCACATTCTCTCCGTGTTCGCGTGGGTCTCACCCCCACAACCCATACTCATGGGCATATGCCCCATGCTAACATGTTGGCCTTTCACCCCATGAAGACAATTCAGACACCAACCTGCGATGTTGGCCGCCGTGGCGATGGCCCACAGCTCTGCAGTGATACCATGCAGCTGTGTGAGCGGGGGCTGCTCAGAGAGGAGGGGAACTGCTGCAAAGGAACGGGCAGAGGGACAGGTGGCGGCCGCACAGGGTCAGTGATTGGCACAGATGAGGGTCGCACGCCGCTGCCGCACTTAAACGATCCACTCCCCCCCACACACACCATCTCAGCCTCTTTACATACCAGTCTGGGACATTCCTGAATTCACCCTGAGCTGGGAAGGTGACAGAGTGACACCTAATCTGCTCTGACTGACCCAGTCAGTGTATCAGACGCATCTCCAACAGGGGGATAGAAACCAGCGCTCCGATTTACCGCAAAGACAGCGGTTGTTTTAGAACGGTTCATTAATCGGCCGAGGGAATAATTTCCCTCCCATAAACTACGTGTTCTCCAATAAATTCTACATTTTTAATTATTGGTAAAACATATGGCTGATTATTAAATCAGGAGTATTCCCCGAGCAATGATGTAGGAACCAGTTATCCTGAGGAGATGATTAACACAAGGAGAGGATAATTCATATCTCCAGACAGACCGGAATTTATATTCCAACAATTTCATTGCAGGGCACTTCCTATCAGAATGAGGTCGGAGAAGATTTTCAGACAAGGTGACATTTGATTTGGATCCCATCTGGTGCTTTTTGTGCAAAATCAGAACTTTGTTCAATGAAACATCTCCCAGCAGCTCCACAGAGACTGAACATTATAAACATCGGAGTCTGCAAACAAACCTACAATCCCACTGGAAATATTGGACATTCCCCAGTAGAGATATTGGATATTCCCCACTGGAGATTGGATATTCCCCACTGGAGATTGGATATTCCCCACTGGAGATGTTGGACAGTCAGATACACAATTGGACACATTCCCCATTGGAGATGTTGGACAGTCAGATACACAATTGGACACATTCCCCATTGGGGATATTGAACAGTGTCAGATACACAATTGGACACATTCCCCATTGGGGATATTGAACAGTCAGATACACAGTTCCAGATACTGTGTGAATAATAATCAAGTGTGGGGGTTTGAAGGGAATTCATGTGAATAAAAGCCATTCAGTGAGTGTCCATTCCAGAACAGAGAGTGATTCAGAAAGGTTTTTACTCACCAGTGTGCAGTACATCTCGGGGATTTCTCCACACGTACTGTTGGAGGGATCTAGCCTGATCTTCAGGAATCTGGTGAGCA
>NW_024055913.1:0-53634 GCF_902713615.1 Scyliorhinus canicula | reverse complement strand
GCTCCAACAGTGTGTTCAATACCCATACCGGCTGAGGTTATTGATGAAGGATCCGCCTACTCAACATCTAACTCCCGCCTGGTCATCACCAGTCAGCAGCACCCTCTGCCCTCCAAAGGAGAAAGCATCTATGGTCATCTGAGGCTATGGTAACTTTACAGGGTTATTGAAACATGTATGAGGATGAGTTGAAGGAAGGCAAAAATTAGAAAGATAGAAGGAAAAAAACATGGTCCAATTCTTTCCCTTGTTTGTGTTCTGTCATAAAGCCGAAGGATAAATTGTGGCTGTCTGTTGCTGCCCCCTAGTGTGTATTTTTGATTTAGCATTGGGTTCGTTCATAACTTTAATAGTATGAGTGAAGATCAGAGACTGGTGGAGATCAAAGGTAGATCCATCAGCAGCCATCGACCCTTCACCAAGGCTGCAAACAAAAATATAAGGAAGCATTTTGTTGCGTTATAACAACATGGGGAACATGTGGGGTGCTGGGGTGGAGTAACATCAATATTCCAATGAGGAAAAGGGCTGTTGAACAATGTCCAGTTCAATAGAAAATTGCAGCATGATACAAACGATTGATAGTGAGGCTGTCTTCTTTGTTATTGCCGGAGGAACACACAAGGCAGTCAATGAAATGCTTGAAAGAGAAAGGATTTACAAATGCATGGAACTACAGGGATATGATTTCTTGGGAGAGCCCACACACAAATGGGAGAAGTGGGGGGATGGCAGGAATGTGGGGTGCCAGGGGTATCTGCCAATACTAGTGGCCTGAATTTCAATTGCCCTGGTGGTGAAGTCAGATATGGACAGTGTAATGTTCTCTCTGTTCATGGATGGCGATGTCTTTGTTGTTAAATCAATTAGAGAACATACGGCTTTGCTAAAGAACAAAACTTTTTATTAATTAACTAAACACTATAAAGGTTTCCACAATGTGAACGATATTGGCTGGTGTCCATATGCGACAAGGGCAGTTGAATTTCGAGGGGGTACAAAAGAGCTGTGCATCCGCAAACAGCAGAATTCGTATCATCACAAAGATCTGAACCACAGGGCTCAACCGCAACCTCAGAGGCCTTTGTGCCTGCATATGGCTCCTGTTTGTGTGTCCTTGATCTGTGCTGCAGGGCATTCATCTCAATGTTTTGCTGCTTTATGATTAGCTGATTGTTTTCTATGATTCTTTCCTTTGCAGCTCTTGCAGCTGCTGAGCTATGCATCGCATTGTGTTTATTATCTCATTTGACTCACAGTTTTGGTCGCTGTGTTGGTGCACGCTCTCAAAGGCAACTGGATCTTCTACGCCCACCATGCTTTCAGTAGCAGCTTGGCAGTGTTTCTTTCTGTGCAGAGCTGCGGCCTGAGCTTTGCATTTGTTTTCCGGCTTCTGTTGTGTCTTTTCATCTATGGCTGCCGTGTGCACCATCTGTATGCAGGCGGTGTCTGTGTCTTGACTTTCTGGGATTTGTTGCAAAGCAACTTTGCTGGCCTTGCATATCCATATTGCATTGGATAAAGTCAAATCATATTTGCCCAGCAATCGTTTGCGTAACGTGTCCCTTTTAAGTCCTGTGGTGAATGTATAATGCGTATAATTCACACTGTGTATCACTGTGTCCCTGTGGGCTCCATCTGTGAGCCGTTGCGCGGCTCTGCCCACAGGGGGAGATGAGGAGCATGTACAGGGATCTACCCTCGGCTCCGCCCATGACTCCGCCCATGGCTCCTCCCACTGCCGGAAGTATAAAGTGCTGTCTTGTGAGCCTGCCCTCAGTTCTTCTGGTCACAGGCAGGCTCAGTTGTAAGTCGATTAAAGCCACAGTTTACTTCCACTCGTATCTTGAGTGAATTGATGGTCGCATCAATTTAATCGACTTAAAAAAAAAACCACCATGGAATCAGCCCTCAAACCTGATCGACTGGAACTCGACCCCAGGCCGCAGAAGCGAAGGAAATCTTTCTACATTGGCTTCGGTGCTTCAAGGCCTACCTGGCTGCGTCGACTACCTCCGCTGTTACTGAAGAGCAGAAACTCAGTCTCCTACACACACGGGTGAGCCATCGCATTTCTACTCAACTCGATAGTACCGACTCGTACACCGAAGCCCTCGCTATACTCGACCGCCTATACGTGCGGCCTGTAAATGAAGTTTACGCGCGGCATATTTTCACTACCCGCCGCCAGCGCTCCACAGAGTCGCTAGAGGACTACCTGCGCGACCTAAAAGCTCTTGCATGGGAATGTAACTTTCAGGCTGTAACTGCCTCCCAGCATATGGAACTCGCTGTCTGTGATGTGTATGTTGCAGGGGTCCGGTCCAACTACGTGCACCAGCGTCTCCTCGAAAAAGGGGCCCAGAACCTGGAGGACACAGTAACGCTAGCAACCTCGCTGGAGGTGGCTTTCCAAAGTTTGAACTCGTTCCCAGCCGACCACGCGACCCCATCGTGGACCCCCGACCCAAGACTGCCCCAGGCCTGCGCCGCGTGGCCGCCCGCTCACCACGGAGCGCCATCGTGTCATTTCTGCGGTCAGCCCTAACACCCACGGCAGCACTGTCCGCCCGCAACGCGACCTGCAGCAGCTGTGGTCGAAAAGGACATTTCGCGAAGGTATGCCTGTCTAAAACTAAACCCTCAAAATCTACAGCTATCCAGAGCAATTGCTCCTCCAACTCGCAGGCCCGCAGACCCCGCAATGTTGCAGCGTGTCTTCCGACTCCTCCTCCGCACGACATGTGCGACTTATGGGGGCCACCATCTTGGCAATCCTCCCCCACGCGGCCGGCCATGTGCGAGTCATGGGGGCCGCCATCTTGGGCACCACCTTCCTCGCCGCCCGCCACGTGTGATCCACGGGGGCAGCCATCTTGAACGCCATCTTCCTCATCAGCTGCCACATACAATCAACGGGGGCCGCCATCTTGGCCATCACCCGATGTGCATATCGACGACTACGACCTCTGCGGACAGTCATCACGGGGCCGCTCCAGCACCGCTGACCACGCCACCGACTACCGGCAACTCAGCGCAGTCACTTTGGACCAGTCGCGGCCAAAGCACCTCAAAAGCTCAATGATGTCCGTTCAGAACAACGGATACAAGACACCGTGCCTCTTCGACTCCGGGAGCACCGAGAGCTTCGTTCATCCAGACCTGGTAAGAAGCTGTTCGCTCCCTATCTTTCCAGCACGGCAAGCTATCTCCCTCGCCTCGGGGTCGCACTCGGTCCAAATACAAGGGCGCACCGTTGCGAAATTAACGATACAGGGCGCCAACTACTCCAACTTCCAGTTGTACGTACTCCCAGACCTCTGCGCCCCTGTCCTACTCGGGCTCGATTTGCAATGCAATCGTAGAAGCCTAACACTCAGCTTCGGCGGACCCCTGCCTCCACTCACTATATGCAGCTTAGCGACTCTAAAAATCGACCCCCCTCCACTCTTTGCCAATCTCACCGCTAACTGCAGACCCGTAGCCACTCGCAGCAGGCGGGAGAGCCTGCAGGACAGGGTATTTATTAGAGCTGAAGTCCAGCGGCTCCTACGTGAGGGAGTCATAGAGGCCAGTAACAGCCCCTGGAGAGCTCAGGTGGTGGTCGTCAAGACCAGGGAAAAGTTCTGGATGGTGGTTGATTACAGCCAGACTATTAACCGGTTCACGCACCACGATGCGTACCCCCTCCCCCGGATTGCAGACATGGTCAACAGATCGCCCAGTACCGCATATTCTCCACGGTGGATCTGAAGTCTGCTTACCACTAGCTCCCAATCCGCCCGGGGGACCGCCACTACACGGCGTTCGAGGCAGATGGCCGCCTCTTCCATTTCTTCCGGGTCCCCTTTGGCGTCACGAATGGGGTCTCGGTGTTCCAACGAACAATGGACCGAATGGTGGACCAGTACGGGCTGCAGGCCACGTTTTTGTACTTGGACAATGTCACCATCTGCGGTCGTGACCAGCAGGAAAATGAAGCCAACCTCCACCGATTTCTCCAAACCGCCCAAAAACTCAATCTCACCTACAAGGAGAAATGCGTTTTCCGCACTACCAGACTAGCCATCCTCGACTACGTCGTGGAAAACGGAGTCCTGGGGCCTGACCCGGACCGTATGCGCCCCCTCTTACAGCTCCCTCTCCCTCACTGCCCCAGGGCCTTCAAGAGGTGCCTGGGATTCTTCTCTTATTACGCCCAGTGGGTCCCCCAGTATGCGGACAAAGCCCGCCCGCCCGCCCACTATTTAAGACCACACTCTTCCCACTGTCAGCCGAGGCCCGCCAGGCCTTCAACTGCATCAAGGAGGACATTGCCAAAGCCGCCATGCGGGCTGTGGATGAATCCGACCCCTTTCAAGTGAAGAGCGACGCCTCAGAGGTCGCTCTCGCCGCCACTCTGAACCAGGCAGGGAGGCCAGTAGCTTTCTTCTCCCGGACCCTCTCCGCTTCAGAACTTCGACACTCCTCAGTCGAAAAAGAAGCTCAAGCCATTGTGGAAGCCGTACGGCACTGGAGGCACTACCTCACAGGTAGGAGGTTTACCCTCATCACCGACCAGAGATCGGTTGCCTTCATGTTCGACAACTCACAAAACGATAAAATCTTGAGGTGGAGGATCGATCTCTCCACCTATAACTATGATATCATATATCGGCCGGGGAAGCTCAACGAGCCCCCAGATGCCCTGTCCCACGGCACATGCGCCAGCTCGCAAGATTACAGGCTATCCACAATGACCTCTGCCACCCGGGGGTCACCCGGCTTGCCCACTACATCAAGGCCCGCCATTGGGTTCGCCATTCATGAGCGACGAGCTGCGTCAGTACCTGCTCGACAAGGTCATCGCCTCGAGCAGGACTACCAGCTATAAAACCAGAGAGAATGGGTAGGTGGAAAGGGGGAACGGGCAGGTGGAGAGGGAGAACGCGATGGTCTGGAAGACCGTCCTACTGACCCTATGGTCCAGGAATCTCCCGACCTCCCAGTGGCAGGAGGTCCTCCCCGACGCGCTCCATGCTATTAGGTCCCTCCTGTGTATGGCCACAAACCAGACTCCTCACGAGCGATTATTTGTTTTCCCTAGAGGCACTACCACGGGGGCTTCGCTTCAATCTTGGTTGAGGACACCAGGCCCAGTTCTCCTCCGGAAGCACGTCCGGACACATAAAACCGACCCGCTGGTAGAGAGGGTCCTACTACTACATTCAAACCCCCACTACGCCTTTATCGAGCACCCCGATGGCCGACAGGACACCATTTCCCTCCGGGACCTGGCGCCTGCAGGATCCACCACCACCACCACCACCGCCGAGGTACCTTTCACACTACACCCCACCCGACCCCCCACGCCCTGCGCCCCCGCACCTACAGGTTTCCTGCGCCCCCTTTCGCCTGTCACACCGGTCAGGAATGAAGCTCTGAACAAACCACCCCCGGAGTCCACCCTCAGATCCACACCATCCGTCAGTACACAGCCATCCGAAGCGGCTGCAACCCCGATGCTCCGCCGATCCCAGCGGACGATTCAAGCACCGGACCGACTCAATCTGTAGACCCGTCACCCCCGCCGGACTTGATTTTTTTACAGGAGGTGAATGTGTTGAATGTATAATGCGTATAATTCACACTGTGTATCACTGTGTCCCTGTGGGCTCCATCTGTGAGCCGTTGCGCTGCTCTGCCCACAGGGGGAGATGAGGAGCTTGTACAGGGCTCCACCCTCGGCTCCGCCCATGGCTCCTCCCACTACCGGAAGTATAAAGTGCTGCGGTCTTGTGAGCCTGCCCTCAGTTCTTCTGGTCGCAGGCAGGCTCAGTTGTAAGTTGATTAAAGCCACAGTTTACTTCCACTTGTGTCTTGAGTGAATTGATGGTCACATCAAGTCCATAAACAATTTGGTCCTTGATTAATGAATCCTGCAGCTCTGCAAAATTGCAGGATTGCGCTTTAAGAGGTAAGTCTGTTACAAAAGGATCGAATGCTACGCCCGGTTTTGTAATCACATACGAAAGACATATCACTCAAATGTTACATTTTCCTTCTTATGGCAGTAGTCATCAAGGCATTCAATTATTTTACTGTAGCTTTTCCTGTCCTCCAAGGCAAACTGGAACATGTTATATAAGTTAATTGCCTGAGACCAGCTACAGCAGGCATTTTCAAAGTCGGGGTGGGTGTCGGGAGGGTCGCAGAGCCATCCACAGCAGCGTTCCCGAACACGGGCATTCACGCGCAACAGCCGCAACAGCTGGCTTTTAACAATGCCGGCGCGAGCAGCTTTAAAAATGATGGACGAAAGCTCCGAAAAACATGCAGACGCACTGCGCATGCATGCCCGCTCATCGGTTGGCATGCGCAGAACCCAGTGAGAAGCACTGCCTCCTCCTGACGCCAGCGCGCTGACCCAGGAAAATATATATTTTTTATTCAATGCAATCTTCCTGCCTGAAGCGAGGCAGAGAGCAGGGCACACGCCCTGAACACTGACGTCACGTGCTTTGGGCGTGATTGCGAATCGTCCATTTTGTCAGCATCAAACAAGCAAATGAGGACCAATCAGACTCACCTCTCACATTAAGAGTAAGAAAAAATGGTGTGTTTTTGATGTTGGCCAGCGTGGGTCGCGAAGGACTGGCTGGTGTATGTCGCAAAAGTCGGTCGGCATGGGTTGCGAAGGTCAGCCGGCGTGGATCCCGAAGGTTGGCCGGTTGATGAAAATGGGTCCCCGGAAAAAAAGTTTTCCACTGAGCTACAGCCATCAGTAGGTCTATTTTCCACTGATCTGAGGCCTCCTGGAGAGCCTGGGCCTCCACCTAAAAATAATGTGAACAATAAGTACAGTTGGATACTATGGCCAAATACAAATAATTATGATTAACTAGTATTAATTACGATTGAGTAAGGAGCTACTTGATATGCAACTGAACTCTACGCCTGCTATCCACGTTCTGCTGCACACCCCGTGTATTCCAGTAACGTTCTCCTGTTGTCACACCACCTAGTGGGTGGATGCTAGAACCTGTCTGTGTTCCAGTAACATTCTCCTGTTGTCATGCCACCTAGTGGTCGGATGCTGGAATCTTAGTCTATACATACGGCACCTATCTTAACTTACAGTTCGGTTATTAAATTATACACAAATGATATTTTGCATATCATTACAGACAGTGCTCTTGGATGGTGGGTGGCATCTTTTGTTCTTGGCAATTGTCTTGCAGGCTGCCTGCAAAAGCCTCTGCCATCTGGCAGTTAAGTGACCAGCAGTTGGCCTTCCTCCTAATTAAGGACTCCAGAGTGCAACATGCCACCCGCCAAGAGCTGCCAGTCAATCAGAAGCCAACAGCTCTTGCACTCAGCAGTGCCACGGGGGAGGCCGTGGCTGTTGCAGGAACAACAGCCTCCCCGAAATCCCAGGATCACAAAGTAACCCAGGAAAAAGTGAGTGTTGTTGTGGTGGGGGAAGGATTGGGGGGGGGGGGGGGGGGGGTGTTAGTGCAGATTGATGGACAACCACTTGCCCAACCCCCCACCTCTCCCCTCCCCCCGCCGAGCTGATAATCACCCCACACAGTTTTACCAGTTGTGTGGGCCACACGTCGGCAGGTTCGTCTGGAGCTGGGATAATTGCAGCGGTAGTGGGAAAGGGCCTTTAATTGGTCGGTAATTGACCACTTTAGGGTTTCAAGTGCGGGATGCAGCATGAAGACCTCCCTGCCCAGAACCGACTTACAGTGGAGGCAGGAATGTACTGAGTATTGGTTCTGGTGCGAACCCACCAAAGTTTCAGGCCTGCCCACTTCCTTTCTCACCTCCTGTGGGAGATTCCTGTCAGTGTGTCTGTCTTCTGGCAACCCTCATCCCATCAATTAATTTGCTGTTAAGGACATTCGTGAGCTTGTTCATGGGCTGGAGATAGACAGTATCTAATTTCAAGGGTCAGAATGGGAAAAGCAAATTATGTGGGACACATTAGTGCACACTGGGAGCACAGCGAGGCCCCATTACTGACTGTGGCTTCTGATATAAACTTAAGTGCTCATCCAGTAGCCCAAGCTCACCCCAAAATAATTATGGCCTTTGCATATGAAAATTGCATTGCACCATTGATGCCAACATTGCGCAGGATGAAGAAATGAACCAACCTTTGGGTTCCCGATCCTGGATTGAAAATCCAGTCCCAGATACTTTAAAAGAAAATTTAAAACGCTGTATAGAAAGTGCAATGGATTTGCCCAGCTTTTGTTAAATACCAACGTTATAGGTTTGTAACTTATTTTAAACTCAAAAAGCAAATAATTTTCCTTAAGCAAGTTATCCTGTAAATGTATCCAGAAATGAATGAATGTTACAGCACCTTGTTCATGAATGTTCAGTGCAGTACATGAACACACATGAGAAAGTTTGGTAACCGCAAAGCTTAGATTCTGAAATACCAGTTGATATTCAATTAACCTCATTCAAAAATGTTGGAACTCTATCTTGGCTTTACTTTTGTGTGTCTACTTCCAATGTTCACCGGAACGCTCCGACTCTTGGAACAATCCATCGTTACTTTTCTTGCCAGCGACTCAGGAAACAATATCACCTAAATTTTTATTTTCTTTGGTTGTATTACGGTCCCCATGTAGATCAATGACTTCCAGTCAATCTCTGAAAGAGTGACACATCAAGATTTCATGTTTTAGAGGGACCTGTTTGTGGATGGGAGGTTTGCGAGCCTGGGTGAGTTAGAGGGGAAGTTTGGGCTCCCCCCGGGGAACATGTTTAGGTACATGCAGGTTAGGGCATTTGCCAGACGGCAGGTGGAGGGGTTTCCTCTGCTGCCCCCACGTGGGGTACAGGACAGGGTGCTCTCGGGGGTGTGGGTTGGAGGGGGGAGGGTTTCCGACGTGTACCACATCATGCAGGAGGTGGATGAGGCCTTGGTGCGGGAGCTGAAGGGTAAATGGGAGGAGGAGCTGGGTGAGGAGATTGAGGAGGGGACGTGGGCGGATGCCCTGGAGAGAGTGAATTCCTCCTCTTCATGTGCGAGGCTTAGCCTCATACAGTTCAAGGTGCTGCACAGGGCCCACATGACCGGAACGAGGATGAGTAGGATTTTCGGGGGCGAAGACAGGTGTGCTAGGTGCTCGGGGAGCCCAGCGAACCACGCCCATATGTTTTGGGCATGCCCAGCGCTGGGGGAGTTCTGGAAGGGGATAGCAAGGACGGTGTCGAGGGTGGTAGGATCCAGGGTCAAGCCAGGCTGGGGACTCGCAGTTTTTGGTGTTGCAGTGGAGCCGGGAGTGCAGGAGGTGAAAGAGGCCGGTGTTCTGGCCTTTGTGTCCCTAGTAGACCGGCGGAGGATTTTGCTTCAATGGAAGGATGCGAGGCCCCCAAGCCTGGAGGCCTGGATCTCTGATATGGCGGGGTTCATTAAATTGGAGAGGGTGAAATTTGCCCTGAGGGGATCAGTACAAGGGTTCTTTAGGCGGTGACAGCCTTTCCTGGACTTCCTGGCAGAACGGTAGGAAAATAGGCCGGCAGCAGCAGCAACCCCGGGGGGGAGAGGAGGGGGGGTGAGGGGGGTTTGTTGCGGGGGAAGGGAGAAATGTGTATATGTGTTTATTGAATATGCCGGGTGCTTATCTATTTCTTCTTTTTGTAGTTACTGGGGGGGGGTTGGGGTTTTGTGGGTTATTGTGGGGTTTTTTTCTTGTTGTTGTTAATATGGTTTTCTTGTTGTTATTTTATGTTTTTGATATGTTTTAGAAAATTTTAATAAAAATTATTTTTAAAAAAAAGATTTCATGTTTTAAGATGTTTACTGTAACGACTTAACATTAACTGACTCAACATTATCTTTGTGGGCAACTTATACTTTAAACCACAGAATGGAATCCCCCATTCTTAGTTTCAGCCCGACTGAAAAAAACACACTTCAAAGATATACTTTACACTACCCTCCACGTAGACATTCAATGTTCCCGGAATTAATCCAAACTAGTTCCTATCAATTTTTGTGGGGGAGTTTTTCTCCAACATTTCCTCAATTTTCCAAGAGGGACAAATTAATCAGTCAAGAAATAAATTTCAGGTTATAAATTAATTGTGCTGTTGCCTTGCATTATTTTTCATTTATCTGTTTCCTTTCTGTTAAATGATTTGACTTTCAATTTTAACTCCAATCAATTCAGAGTAATCTGCATCACAACTATTGTGCTATATAGATGGCAGCCAGAGAACCTGCTTTCAGATTTTGAAAATGAAAATTGCTTTATTGTCACGAGTAGGCTTCAATGAAGTTACTGTGAAAAGCCCCTAGTCGCCACATTCCAGCGCCTGTCCGGGGAGGCTGGTACGGGAATCGAACCGTGCTGCTGGCCTGCTTGGTCTGCTTTAAAAGCCAGCGATTTTGCCCAGTGAGCTAAACCAGCCCCTGCAATGGCCACATTTGACTTATCTTTCACCACACTCTGTATATTTCTGTGTATTAGCAAAAATATACCTAAAATACAGGTCTCTGTTTGGGAGACTAAGGGCACGATTCAGTGAAAGCATTTTGGGCGCAATGGGTGAATCCTGGGAGAGGCCCAAAGCGGGCTTCGCTCCAGGCGCCGGGCCGAGCGCAAGTCACCCAACACTGGGCGTGATCCAGATAATGAGCCAATAGGCTCAATTAAATATCTGGACCCCTGGGATTCAATGGCCACATCTGTGAGGCCTCAACTGGATGCCATTTGACACTGGTTTCCACAAAAGTGGGCCTGGCATGATGGCACCTCGGGGGGACGGTTTCACAGGCCAATAGAGCCCCCGGTGGCTGGGACAAGGCAGGGTAGCACCCTGGCACTCCCTGGGTACCCAGTTGGCACTGCTATGGCATCAGGTTGGCAGTGCCAAGGTGCCTGGGTGCCAGATTGTCACTGCCAAGAATCGGGGCCTTGGGGGGGCATGTCCATGAAAGGGAGCTGAGGGCGATTCTGAGGGGGATGAGGAAAAGTTGGCAAGTTGAAGGGGGGGCCCTGAAAGCGGGGGTCTTGAAAGGTGTAGAACCTGGGGCAGCCTTTCAAAATGGCGCCCCGATCTCTGAGGAGACAGTCCTGCTGACGAGCTCAGCTCCCAAGTGCATGAAATCACTCAAAGTGTGGCATCAATGGGAGAAACTCCCTGAGGCCATGGTACAGGTGTCCTCTGTTTGGGGTGAGCTCTGCTAATCCCCTGCTTCCTCTGCAGTGGGGCTGCGCTTCTGAGGGGTGCAAGCATCTGTGAGCCACTGATTGAGCTTGGCCAAACCCATCCACTTAATGATACAGCTGGGGTATCAAGGTGTCCAGAGGGGCGGTCTGGGTGGGCTCTCACATCACCTGGGGCTCTCTGAACATTCACAGGACACAGTGAGCACTCAGCAGTGTGAGCAGCCAGGAGCCTGTAAGTAGCACCATAGGGGTGCGTTTAAATCACAAACTGCAGCAATGACGATCTGCGCCAGGCCACCCCAATCTCAAGGGGATACCCCGAGTCCACGGATTTGGCACCAAGTCATTCCGCTACTGCCCCCGGTATGGGAAGCCCCCACCTAGCAAGCCCAACAGTTTTGGAGAGTGTTTGAGAGTTCTCTTACCTTCTCGCTCCCGCTGAACAGTCGTGGCGCCCAGGCCTCGCTTCTAAATGCTGCCACCTATTTGCACCTGGGTGGAGCATCACGGAGGGGTGGAGCATGAAGAGTCCAACCTGCTAATAATATTTAAATCCATGATGGCACAGGGCACAAACTTCAATAACACCGCCAGCATGGAACATGGTGCTGGAATCAGTGCTGGGGCAAATTTTCCTATTTATGCAATTCTTTGCCTGTTCGCGATTCTCACTGATGGCCTCGCGAAGCGGAGAATTCAGCCCCTGGCGTGATTCAGCCATCGCCGATTAGTACTCATCTCCACAAGCGGAGACAAGTCAACGGTGCTCAGAATTTTGGTCAATGTGCATCCACCCCATGCACCCGCAGCACCTTGTACCCTTGGCACCACTAACATCCCCACAGACACACACAGGCACACACACACAAACATGTTTGAACTTCTGTAACTTTAGATAATTTGCTGCATGCTTTTGTTCTTCAATTTTGGTAATGTTTTACTCATTTACAAAATGAGAGCTTCACTGGCTAGACCCAGCATTTATTGTCCATCCCTAGTTGCCCATCAGAAGATGGTGGTGAACTACTTTCCTGAACCGCTGCAGTCCCTAATGTAGGTACATCCACAGTGCTGTTAGGGAGTGTGTTCCAGGACTTGACCCATCGACAGTAAAGGAAGAGCGATATATTTCCAAGTCAGGAATATGAGTGACTTGGAGGGGAACCTCCAGGTGCTGGGGTTCCTAGGCATCTGCTACCCTTGTCCTTCTAGATAGTAATGACCGTGGCTTTGGAAGGTGCTGCCTCAGAAGCCTTGGTGAGTCCCCTCTGTGAATCTTGTAGATCATAACACTGCTGGCACTGTTCGTCGATGGTGGAGGGAGTGAATGTTTGTGGAAGGGGTACCAATTAAGCGGGCTGCTGTGTCCTGGATGTACAAGCCACCTCCTTTCATTAATAGCGGAGGCTACAGCTTCCTTAACCTTACTCTCTGGAAATGCCTTCCTAAGTTTCCACATTTCTCCAAAAGCCTTCTCAAAACATACTTTTCAACCAAGTGTTATATGTTTATTGCATTGAAGGTTCTATATCAATTTGTTGTTGTTGATGTCACTGTACTCCTATTGTCAATAGAGATCTGATAACATTAGTCCATCACTTTGGTTTTATTATTTGTTTTCTATCCCTTTGCTTCCATTTTTGGAACCTAATGTCTTACTTTTTCCTTTCTTTTTTTTTACTGGCATTTTACTGGAGACATAAGAACACAAGAACTAGGAGCAGGAGTAGGCCATCTGGCCCCTCGAGCCTGCTCCGCCATTCAATGAGATCATGGCTGATCCTTTGTGGACACAGCTCCACTTTCCCGCCCGAACCATCCATGAATCCCTTTATCCTTTATTATTCAAAAAACTATCTATCTTTATCTTGAAAACATTTAATGAAGGAGCCCCAACTGCATCACTGGGCAGGGAATTCCATAGAATTTCAATATTTTATCATTTAAATAATAATCCCTTTTGCTGTTGTTCCTACTAAAATGGATAACCTCACAATTGTCAACATTGTATTCCATCTGCCAGACCCTAGCCCATTCACTTAAACTATTTAAATCTCTCTGCCGACTTCCAGTATCCTCTGCACTTTTTGCTTTACCACTCACCTTGGTGTCATCTTCAAACTTGGACACATTGCACTTGGTCCCCAACTCCAAATCATCTACGTAAATTGTGAACAATTTTGGGCCCAACACTGATCCCTGAGGGACACCACTAGCTACTGATTGCCAACCAGAGAAACACCCATTAATCCCCAATCTTTGTTTTCTATTAATTAACCAATCCTCTATCCATGCTACGACTTTATCCTTAATGCCATGCATCTTTATCTTATGCAGCAACCTTTTGTGTGGCACCTTGTCAAAGGCTTTCTGGAAATCCAGACTATACCACATCCATTGGCTCCTCGTTAGTCTACTGCACTGGCAATGTCCTCACAAATTTCCACTAGTTAGGCACGACCTGCCCTTTACGAACCCATGCTGCTTCTGTCCAATGGCACAATTTCCATCCTGATGCCTCGCTATTTCTTCCTTGATGATAGATTCCAGCATCTTCCCTACTACCGAAGTTAAGCTCACTGGCCTGTAATTACCCGCTCTCTGCCTACCTCCTTTTTTAAACAGTGATGTGACATTTGCTAATTTCCAATCCGCCAGGACCAGCATCGGTGAGGGGTTGCCCCTGGGCTGGGGAGGCGGGTGGTCCAGCGCCCGCTGGTCCACCATGCCACCCTTGCATTGTGTACACCCATAACGGGGGCAACTCCAGCTGCTGCCTGTCTGCCCCACCGAACACCCTCGTGACAAAACCCTGTCCGTGACAACATGGTGAAGATCACTTTAAATCCCACTGGCCATGGCAGTTACAGGCCACATAGCTGAAGGCCATTTTAATGGAGAGTTAGCAATTCTAGTAATGCAAGCACTTTACATCCCCCAAATGGATTCCCATGGGTTAGCATTCCATGAAGCACATGGTTGTTACTGCCTGGCATCCCAATCAAACTGTGAGACCTGGATACTCTGCCTGACCTCCGGAGGCAGCAACACCACAGAGGGAGCAGCCAACATTCTAACACCCAAGTGCTGACCCTCCACAATGGGAACATCCCCATGACCAGAGTGTATGTGTGGACCGGAGAGGGAACTATCGCCCGATCCATGTAACTTTTCCAGTGGGTGTCAGGGTACAGGGTCTGGGGTCCAGGCAAGGTGCCACTGCTCTGTCTGGGGGTGCTTGTGCATGGGTGTGTTGGATGCCATCAGGAGTGTAAGCAAGGGCTGTGAGGGCAGAGGAGGCCTGGTGGACCCATGGATCTGGGGTGGAAACCATAGCTAATTGCCTGTCCTTCACCCTCTCCAAATCCTTACAGATGTCACATCATGAAAGATATTGTGGATCCAAGGAAACTGTCCTCCTGATGCTGCTGGCAGACCAGATGACCAGACACCGGAGAAGGCGGCGGCAATAGCGTCGACAGTGGCCCAGTTTGTGGTCTATGTGCAGGGTCCCAGCCCACACTCTGAGGACCCGGCTGACCACCATGCCAGGGAGGGACCTGGTGGGGGAGGCCAATGACGGGTCAAGGTGTACAGGCATCGCTGGTCTTTTGAACTGATGTCGGAAGGCATGTGCCGCAGGAGACTCTGCTTCAACAAAGAGACTGTGCGGCACCTGTGCAGACCTTGTATCATGTGGAGGAGAAGGCTGTCCACTCCTGGTGGCCATCAAAGTCACCGCAGCCCTGAACCTCGGGATCATTCCAGGGCTCGAGCGGGGACCTGTGCAGCATATCCCAACCTACAGCCCACAAGTGCATCCATGAAGTCACGGATGCCCTGTTTGCCCAGGCAGCTGACTACATTAACTTTGACCTGGATCAAGTTCAACAAGATGCCCGGGCAGCAGGATTCTCCACCATCGCCAGGCTGCCCCAGATTCTGGGGTAATAGATGGCACGCATGTCGCCTTCTGTGTACTGGGTGATCTGGTAGCGCTTTTCATCAAGAAGAAGTGCTTCCACTGCCTGAACGCCCAGCTCGTGTGCGACCACCAGCTGAAGATATTGCACAAGTGTGCACACTTCCCAGAGAGTCTGCACGGCAGCTACATCCTGAGGCAGTCTGACATCCCCAGCATCTTTGAGGGACAGGGTGACTGGTTGGCTCTTGGGGGATAAGGGATACCCACTCAGGACTTGACTAATATCGCCAGTACGGATGCCGGTGACTGATGTGGAGACCTGATATAACGAGGCCCATGTGGCCACCTTGGCTGTCATTGAGCAGTGCACAGTGTAATATGTATATTGACTGAAATGCAAAGTGTTAACAAGTTAATGATAATGCTTCTTACCATTAGAGGGAACCACAGAACAGTCATATAAATATCATGTGACTTGGGGATTCTGGGAGTGAGTTATGAGTTAGGAGTTAGAAGGGGATAAAATAGTGAGGCATGAGAGAGAGAGAGCAGATGTACTTGAGAAAGTCTGCTAGCTAGAGAGCATAGTTTAATAGATAAATCTTCTACTTTAGGAATGTGAATGAATCTTAGTTAGTAGTGTAATACATTTATAGTTTTGCTTGATAACAAAGCTTTGTGTACTTTATTCAACACTACGCATTCAAGCCATCTAGGTAAAACAAAATAGAGAACACGCTACCAGAAGTGGACAACTTTAAATAGTAAAGAACACAACAAAATGCAGTTTTGATGCCTCGATTGCTCTGGTGGTGCCCGGCAATAGACCTCCCAGAGGTTTGCCCACTTTGTGGTGGTCTGCTGTGCCCTGCACAACCTGGCACAGCAGCGTTGTTGCCACCTTTGACAAGGAGGATCCGAACCAGGAAGGCCCGGAGGATGAGCCGGGGTGGACCCGCAAGACCAGCCAGAGGATGGAGAACAGGTGGCGGCAGCAATGGTCCAGCATGCGGTGGACCAGGGAGGACCTCATCCTTGCCTGCTTCACATAGGATTTGGTTTCATTGATATCACATCCCCTCTCCCCATCCCACCCACCATTCCCCCCCACAAATATGACCGGGATATGCTCTGGAGCGCCTCAGTAATGCCCACCTGAGACTGGGACATGCTCTGCAGCACCTCGGACAGGTCCAGCTGCATCAAGAACACATCCCCCAGCATATGGGATATGCTGTTGGGGCCCTCAGCCATGGCCGTCACTGACAGAGCAACGCCTTGGACATCACCACTCATTGTGCTCCAGGCTCTCCACTGTGATGGCCACTCTAGCAGTGTTGGCCTCAGTGCCATGCATTGCCGGTACAATCTCCTGCGCCCTTAGACTTTGGGATTCCTCCAATCGGTATGGACCTGCTAGAGTGTCACTGATATACCCCTCTGAATCTGAGGGCCGCATCGTATCAACTACATCAGCTCCAGGATAGCCTTGTCTTGAGACTCAGCATTTGACTGTGACTCAGCTGGATCCCTGGATCCTGCAGACCTTTGATGCTAGTCTCTCCTGAACGTTCCTGTCTCCACCTGATGTGCATCTGCAACTGTGAGGTGCTCACCAGAATGTGTCCCAGAAGCCTGTCCAATATAATAATAATAATCTTTTATTAGTGTCACAAGTCGGCTTACATTAACACTGCAGTGAAGTTACTGTGAAAAGCTCCTAGTCGCCACACACCGGCACCTGTTTGGGTACACAGAGGGAGAATTCAGAATGTCCAAATTACCTAACAGCGCATGTTTCGGGACTTGTGGGAGGAAACCGGAGCACCCGGAGGAAACCCACGCAGCCACGGGGACAACGTACAAACTCCACACAGACAGTGACCCAAGCCGGGAATCAAACCTGGGACCCTGAAGCTGTGAAACAACAGTGCTGCCCACTGTGCTATCATGCCGCCGAGGTGTGTGTTTCTGCCTTGGCGGATGGTGGGGATGACGGCATCCTCAGAGCTCTCCTCCAAGGTGTTCTCTTGGGAGGCGGGATGGACCAAACCAGATGGGCCAGCACCGACAGCTGGAGATCCTGTGGGAGAAAGGACATGTGGTCAGTGAGAGGGAAGGATTATCATACTGGCATGAAAAACTCACATGTGGCAGGTCACCAGGGTGGGGGCCGGTGGATACTCACCTCTGCAGCGTAGGCTGAGCTTGATGCTGGTGACCGATCTGTCCTCGGCCACCCCCACGACCTCTGGGGCTCGTACCTCATAGGGGGTGAGAACCCTGAGGTCCGGCAACCCACTGTTCGTCTGAGCTCTTTCCCGCCAATTTTGCGCCAACTTCTCCTGCGGGGACATAGAGAGGGCATCGTGAGCCAAATGTTGCGTAATTCACAGATGGTTAGGGGGAGCATGGCAGGGGACAGGCATGGGTCAGCCCTGCCGGGCAGGGGTAGGGTGTGCTGGCGGGATGCCATGGTGCGCTGGGGCATGGGCGCGGCATTGTTCTGGGGATGGCAGATGGGACTGGTGCCGAGGGAGCTGATGCCAACTCACCTGTCTGGGCCCAGTGGAGGTCATTGAGCCTTTGTGCGGCACTGGGTGACAGTCCTCCATGGTCGCACTCCCCAGACTGAAAGCCTGCTGCCACTGCCCCCTAGGCTGCACTGGCTGCCCTGTAGCTGACCATTCAATCCCCTCGGAGGAGCAGGGTATCCCTTCTAGACTCGATCGCGTCCATGAGCCTGGCCAGGTTGGCATCTCCGGATCGCGGTGCTGGTCTACGCATTGGCATGGCTGCGTGCTGTCTGGGATTTGCTCTGTGGGATCGGTTTAAGTTCTGCTCCTCCTCGTTAGCAAGGAGCTGCCGGGCTGAGTCCTGGCCGAATCAAGCTGGCGGGACAGTCATTTGCGGCGTAAAGCCCACAGGGTATCGTTAAGTGGCCTAATTAACGTTAGAGACCAGTGACGGCCTCTCCAGGTCGGAAACACCCGATGATTCCCATTCATTACCACTTTGAAAGAATTTGGTTAGACCGTGCCCCTGATTTCTCATTTCCCTTTCAATTGACAAGAAGAGAGTAAAAGGGAAGTGGGTCACGTCAATACTGATATTCGTCATTTTTTACTGCTTCCCCGAGACCAAACAAAAAGTACCTTTAAATCGCTCCATAATACCTGGAGGCAGAAAATCATTCTGAATCCACCAGAGAATAAACTAAAATATATTTATTCTTCCTGGAGGAAACAGTTAACCGAGAGCCAAAGAGGATGCTATTTTCTCTCTGCAATTGGTTTTGGACATCCCCTTTTATTAATAATAACATGAAGAGAGTGGTGAGAATTCATTGTGGGTCAGAGTGCATGAAGCTCTGTTACACAAAACCAGTATTAAAGTAGGTAACATTTTACTAAAGCCTATGATTAAATGCAATTTAAATAAATTACTCATAGTATTATTAAGTGCCATGTTCATGTTAATTTGTAAAATTCAATCCATTAACTAGAAAGAAGCAATTGTATGAGAGGATAGGCTAGTTATGAGAGGCATTGGATAGCTTCCTAATGTGTCAGTGTTACAAACATAACTTGTCCTTACAGCTAAAAATAAATCCTTGCCAGGAATTTAAAGAAAATCTAGCTTAAATATTTTCAAGGAAAGATATAATTTAAGTCAATAGGATGGGAAATATTCCCCCATGGCCTTCTAATATATACTTGGCTGCTTTCACGGAAGGGTGAGGCAGTTATTTTCCAAAGACAAGAGTTTGCATTCAAACACATCCTATTAGTCTGCTTCATGTACTGTTCTTCTTTGTACAAACTGCTGAGAAATTCATTTTGGAGGAAATTGTGATGTTTTTGCAGACATATTTCCCATTCAACTGTTCAACAGCTACTTTTATGCTTTGATGCTATTAATTCCGGCGCCTGTTCAGGGAGGCCGGTACGGGAATTGAACCTGCGCTTGCTGGCCTCGTTCTGCATTACAAGCCAGCTGTTTAGCCCACTGAGCTAAACCAGCCCCGAAGAAGGTGGTTCATCAGTTCATTCTCAAGGGAAATTTGGGATTGGTAGCAAATAGTGGCTTTGCCAATGATGCCCACACTCTGCAAATGAATTAAACAAAAATCCTATCCTATCCAGCTTTTCTTCCCATCGCTGTGCCAGCAGGGAATGTGGCTGGCCATTCCTTAATTGTTCCATTGCCTGTAAATGGAGGCAAGGCCCAGCGGTTCACCCAATTTCCCTGCTTCTGCTGCTGCGACTGCAACTCTAAGGAACAACACGAGAAAGGTTGCAATAGACCATGCAATGGTGGCAAGCCTATTGGTTCACTGCATCATTTTTGAGTCTGTACTGAAATAATTAAAGATATTGATTGCTTTGATAAGTCATTAGCTGTGTTATTTTTGTACTATGTATCTGGCACGATGGTACAAGGTGAACAAGATGGAAACTGGTCTTTTTTCCCTCAGGTAATCCTTATTTTCCTACCGCTTCCATTGAGTGAGGTAAAGAGATTGTGCTTGCTCAATCCATCAGCATTTCTTCTTCATATTATTCTCAGGATATTAGTTGTCTGGAGCTAAGGAACAAAAAAGGTGCAATTACATTGCTCAGCGTTGTCCATAGGCCATCAACTAGCGGGAAAGATGTAGAGAAACACATTTACAACAAAATTCCAGAGGCGCAAAAATTGTAGAGTAGTCATAATGAGGGACTTTGATTATCCAGATATAGATTGGGATATTAGTAGTGTAAAGGGCAGAGAGGAACAATTCCTCCTGTGTATGTTCAGCCGTATGTTTCAAGTCCAAGGAGAAAGGATGCAGAGATGCCGGTGTTGGACTGGGGTGAGCACAGTAAGAAATCTTACAACATCAGGTTAAAGTCCAACATGTTTGTTTCAGACACTAGCTTTCAGAGCACTGTGAAATCCTACCAGCTGTCCTGGCTTGAGACAATTCCCACCTCTTTAACCTGGGGTTACCCCTATCTCTGGATCTGTAAAGACTTAATTACCTGCAAATGCTCGCATTCTAAGCATTGTCTGGCATCTTTGAATTGTCTATATATATGTTTCTGGAACATACCTCTTCATTCACCTGAGGAAGGAGCAGTGCTCCGAAAGCTAGTGTTTGAAACAAACCTGTTGGACTTTAGCGTGGTGTTGTAAGACTTCTTACTAAGGAGAAAGGAGGCACTGGTAGACCTGGTTCTTGGGAATGGGGTGAACCAAACGGATCGAGTGTCAGTAGGAGAGCATTTAGGAGAGAGTGATCATTGTATCATGACGGTTTAGAATAGTGATGGGAAGGGACAAGGAACAATCCAGAGTAGGGATAATTAACTGAGGGAAAGTGAACTTCAATGGGAAAAGAGTGAATCTGATCCAGGTAAACTGGAATCAAAGGTTGGCAGGCAAAACTGTAACTAAACAATGGGTTGCATTTAAAGTAAAGGTAGTTCTGACACAGTCACCTATGAAATGGAAAGGTAGGGCAAATAGATCCAGAGTTTCCTGGATGATAAAAGATACAGGGATTAAGATAAAGAAGAAAATGTGTGGGACAGAATTTCATGATTTCCATTGCTTTTCAGGCCGGAAGATCCAAACTGTTCCATGAGAGACCTTCTCTGACCTGTCCACAAATCTGCGTGTCGTGGAAGAGGCCCAGCCCAATTGAACATTTTAGGGCAGCTGTCCGCTCAACCTCAATTTTGAGGAATTCAGGAGCGGGGGAGGGAACCCAGCAGGTCGCCCTCCTCATGCCTTGGTCAGGTAGAGGGGGGTACAGCCCCTTGTATATCAAGCATGTTCATCTTTTATCTTCCTCCCACAGGACATTCTGGTGGCACATTGTGAGGGGAAGTTGAGCACGAGAGGCTCCCGCTGGAAAGCTGACCTTTCTACCCTTTTTCCCACTGCCATGGGTCTTCAACTTGCAGGAAAAAAACATGTAAATTAACTAGATGAGGGAACTCTACCTACTTTTTAAAAAAAAATGTTATTGGCATTTTCAAAATTATATACATTGCTGTTCATTTTCATTTATTGTACAGTCACAAAGGTTCCTTCTTAGACTTCTCTATTTGCAGTCTGTTGCCCACTGGCTGGCTCAGTGTACAATCCTCCCTAACCCCCCCCCCCCCCCAGCTCCTCTCTCCTTGACCCCCCCCCCCCCATCCCTTCCCCACTTTTTCACTGCTGTTCCCCATTTTCTCTTGCTGGGTTTTGCTACCTCGCCTTGCTACCCCCCCCCCCCCCCTCCCCCCCACCACTCTCTCGCTTTACTCTTTCTGTCTAGTCCTGGCTCTTTCTCCCTGGATACTGGCTATTTATTTATTTATGTGTTGGCCACAAACAGGTCTCGGAACAGTCGGGTGAATGGCTCCCATGTTTTGTGGAAGCCCTCTTCCGACCCACGGATGGTGAATTTGATTTTGATTGGTCGGACAGCCAGTCTGCAGCTATAGGTGATGCTGCTGATCGCCAACCGAGCAGGATTCTGCAGTGGGCGATCAGGGAGGCAAAGGCAAGAGTGTCCGCCCTTTTCCCCATGAAGAGATCTAGCTAGTCTGATACCCCGAAGACCGCTACTTTCGGGTATGGCTCCACCGTCATCCCCACCACTTTGGACATTGCCTCGAAGAAGGCTGTCCAGTACCCAGCAAGTCTGGGGCAAGACCAGAACATGTGGGCGTGGTTGGCCGGGCCTTCTTGGAACTGTTCACATCTATCCTACACCTCTGGGAAGAGCTCATTTGGGTTCTGATCAAGTGGGCTCTATGTACCACATTTAGCTGCGTTAGGTTGACGCCTCGCGCATGTGGAGGTAGAGTTGACCCTGTACAGTGCTTCGCTCCAGAGTCCCCATCCTATTTCGAACCCCAGTCTTCCTCCCATTCCCTCCTTGTCATGTCCAGTTTGGTGTCGGCCCTCTCTAGCAGTCATTCGTACATGTCACTACAGTTCCCTCTGCCTAGGATGTCTGCGTCCTGTAGCTCTTCTAATAGTGTCTGTCGTGGTGGTCACGGATATGTCCTTGTCTCATTCTGTCGGTAGTTTTTAAGCTGCAGGTATCTGAGTTTGTTGCCTTTAGCTAGTTGGAATCTCTGCATCAGTTCTTCCAGTGTTGTGACCCCACAGTCAGTGTATAGATCCTTGATTATCAATGTCTCCCCCGTCCTGCCTCCACTTTTTGAAGGTGGCGTCGGTGAGTGCTGGTGTGAATCTGTGGTTATTGCAGATGGGCGCTTTGTCGGACATTTCGGTCAGTCCGAATTGCTGCCGTAGTTGGTTCCACGTCTAGAGGGTGGCTATCACCACTGGGCTGCTGAAGTGTGTCTTGGGGGGATGGGAGTGCCGCAGTGGCGAGGGCCCGGAGGAAGGTTCCCTTGCAGGAGGCCTCCTCCGCACGCATCCACTCGAACTCTGGCTCCTTTATCCATCCCACCACTCTTTACGCTATCGCCGCCCTTTGGTAGAATTGTAGGATTGGGAGGGCTAGCCCTCCCCTGGATTTTGTTTTCTGTAGGACCTTCTTTGTGATCCTAGCATTCTTTCCCTCCCATACAAATGGCATGATTAATTTGCCCAGTGTGTTGAAAAAGGCCTTGGGGATATAGATCGGGATGGTTCTTAGTAGGAAGAGGTATCTGGGCTAGTAGATTCATTTTGATCTTCTGTACTCTCCCTGCCAGTGAGAGTGGGATGTGCTCCACCTCTGTAGGTCCTTTTTCACTTCCTCTATCAGACTCGTCAGGTTCCATTTATGGATCCCCGTCCAGTCATGAGGGTTTTGTATCCCAGGTAGCAGAATTTGTGTCAGGCTTGTTTCAACGGCAGTCCCACCACTGCTGCCCCTCCCCCTTGCAGGTTCACCACGAAGATCTCGCTTTTGCTCATGTTGGGTTTGTAGACCCGAGAAGGCACCAAACTCTTTCAGCAGCGTCATGATTCCTTCCATGTTACTTTGTGAGTCCGAGATGTAGAGGAGCAGGTCATCTGTGTAGAGCGAGACTCTATGTTATCTGCTTCCACTTTGGATCCTCTCCAGTTCTTTGCTGTTCTGAGAGCGATTGCTAATGGTTCGATTGCTAGGGCGAACAGCAGTGGCAACAGTGGGCATCCCAAGGGCAGCACGGTGGCACAGTGGTTAGCATTGCTGCCTACGGCGCTGAGGACCCAGGTTCGAATCCCTGCCCTGGGTCACTGTCCGTGAGGAGTTTGCACATTATCCACGTGTCTGTGTGGGTTTCACCCCCACAACCCAAAAAAGATGTGCAGGATAGGTGGATTGGCCACGCTAAATTACCCCTCAATCGGAAAAATATAATTGGGTACTCTAAAAATTTTTTAAAAACAGTGGGCATCCCTGCCTGGTGCCCCTGTGCAGCTGGAAGTACTGGGAGCTGGTGTTGTTTGTCTTTACGCTCGCCATGGGAGCATTGTACAGGAGCTTCACCCATGAGGTGAATCCTGTCCCGAGCCCGAACCGCTCCAGTAACTCTATAAGGTACTTCCACTTGACTCTGTCGAAGGCCTTTTCTGCATCCAGGGAGATGATCACCTCAGGTGCTCTGTCCCCGGATGGGGTCATGGTCATGTTCAGCAAGTGCCTGCTGTTCGATGTTAGCTGTCTACCTTTGACAAAGCCTGTTTGATCCTCTGCGATCACCTCTGGCACGCAGTCTTCTAGCTTTTTGGCTAGGACCTTGGCCAATATTTTGGCATCTACGTTCAGTAGCGAGATGGGTCTGTATGAACCACATTCAGTCGGGTCTTTGTCTTCCTTAGGTATTAGCGAGATTGAAGCTTGTGCTAGCGTAGGTGGCAGTGTGCCCTTTGCCAGCGAGTCTGTGAACATCTCCCGCAGGTGCGGGGCCAGTGCTGTCACAAATGTTTTGTAGAAGTCTGCTGGGAACTTGTGTGGTCTCGGAGAGTCACTCCATGCTCTCACCCCGTTCCAGTGGTACTCCCAGGCCCCGTTTTCTATCCTCACCCACAATGGCATATCCAGTCCATCGAGGAACTGTTTCATCTCTGAGTCCTCTGGTGGGGGCTCTGAGGTGAACTTTACCTAGTTAATGAAGTTGCTGTGAACATCCCCTAGTCGCCCCACTGTGGCGCCTATTCAGGTACACTGAGGGAGAATTCTGAATGTCCAATTCGCCTGTGGTTGGACAAGTGGATGTTTAGGGTTGCTGAATATTATCGCTGCTCCTAGTCAATGAAATGCTCCATACAATTCTTTCAGCACATGTATATTTTATGTAATCATGTTTGTGGCTGTGCTCTAAAACTTTGGCAACCTTCAACTTTTCAAATGATTTAGTAAGCAGTAATTTATGGTCAAATATTGTTCATCCATTTTGCTATCTTCTTGCTTCGTACAGGAAGTATTTTTTAAAATAGCGGGATGTTACCCTGGTGTCCTGGTCAATCAACGTCACATAAAAACAAATTATCTTGTCTTACTCTTATTATTTGTGGGAGCTTGCTGTTCACAAATTTGCTGTTGCACTTCTCACGTTACAACCATGACGATACTTCAAAAGCATTTATTGATGGCAAAGTGCTTCACGATCCCCAGTGATCTTGAAAAGCATCCTTTAAATGTAAGTCTTCATTTTAAATTTCAACTTTCTGCACTTCTGTCGCCATGGTTCCCAGTAGTCTCCGTGACTCAGTAAAATATTTGTTTCTCATGAGGGCATGTCTTTTCCTCATCGTAGTTTTCTGTGGTAACTGCAACATTTCTGCTCCCTGCCTTTCGCTGTATCTCACAACCCACAGAAAAACTTCCTGTCATACTCTCTTATTTTACAACTCACTACAGTGGAGTGCAAGGAATATAAATGCCCTAATTTCTCATGAGTGTCCCTTGGCTCCAGTTTCTCACAGTCATTAAACTTGGATGGCCTTTTTTCTTGCATATACCATCCCAAATGTTTTTCTTTCTTGCAATAACTCACCATGGCTTCCCCGCTGCCTGTGCTGAGATGACAACATAATTCTTTGCCACAGCTGTGCTCAAAGCAGTTGTTGCAGTGATGCACCCTGGTACTCGGACTGACAACAGCTCACTGCAGTGATGGTTGTCACGGGGACACATTACAATGCTCCTTCTTCTTGTTGTGATCCCTGCATATTAATTTTACAGTCATATTCTTTGTGGTGTTCTCCATCCTTACAGCAACCCATAGTACTGCTTCAGAAGCGTTCATTTTGCCGCACCCACAGGAGTCCAATACTGCACCACCTTGTCTCGCATTTATTTCTGGGATTCACTGTTACGTTCTTGTTTCTCACTGAAAATCACCGGCAGGCTCAGAGTAACAATTTGTTTCAAGCCCATGTCATTATAGCACCTGAGGAAGGAGCAGTGCTCCGAAAGCTCGTGTTTGAAACAAACCTGTTGGACTTTAACCTGGTGTTGTAAGACTTCTTACTGAGCTCACCCTAGTCCAACGCCGGCATCTCCACATCATCGTAGCACTGCATGGTATTATTAATACTCTCATAGGAATTCAGTGCCACACTCTCCTGTCTGGCGGGGGTTTACTGCAGCATTTTGGTTCTCACAGTAATTTACTCAGACTGTCTTGTCTCTTGTTTCTCATACTTGCTCCTCATTGATATTTTGTCCTGTACTCCTGGCATCCCCAATTCATTCATTGCCCTTACTTTTGCAATGATTTGCCAGGACTAATACCAATCACAATGAATATAGCTGTGGAAAACATCACGCAAGTGGGACAATCTGATTGCTCATTTGAAATAAATGTCCTCTAATAATGGATTGGCTAATGCAGTTGTGTAAATTCCTATTTTCTACTGTTGTGTATCTATTTATCTTAATTGGAAGAAATTTATGCAACAGCATTAATCACCCTTTGATGTTACTGAAGGCTAAAATAAATTGTATTTCCCTCCGATAATTACCTGTTTCTTTCCACTGTATAATTCTCTGTTTGCCTGCCAACTTTCTTCGCTATCACAGCCTAGCTCTCCCCATTAGAATATAGCCTTACCCCAGATAAGCAAAACCAATTGTGAGGTCTGCAACCTTCCACATATTATTTCTCTCTCAACTGTTGCACTCTCACTCTTTCAATAAGTCTGTCCTCCCCTCTCCTCTCTTCTGTCTTACGTTTGTCTCTCAGTCGGTCTATATTTCTCTCACATGTTCTTTTATTGGTGCACTTGATTTCAAACTCTTAACTGTAAAGGACTTGTGGTATTATCATACATGAAGGCAATGCAAGGGTTAATGAAATGTATACAGAGAGCCACTAGAGGGAGCTAGTCCTGTGACTATATAAGGGATAACGCCTATCCTTATGGGACAGAAGATGATAGACAAGGTGGTAGCAGAAGGAGGAGATTGGAATAGAGCTGAAGGAGACAAGATTCAAAGTGCATTGTAGAGCTAGTTAATATATTATAGTTATAGTTAGTAGATAGAGATAGTGTTAGTGAGTGTGATTTAATTCTTATATGTGTGTTTGCTTATTAGAATAAGTGGTCAAACTCAAATTTACTAGTGTTAATAAAATTAGTTTAGTTCTTCAAGAGCTTTGTGTGTCTTTGTGATCACTACGCCTTCCATCCTGGAAATACCTCACAAAGATCAACACAGATCCACTGCAGCCAGGGCAGACTGTGGCTAGGAGGAGGCAAGAAATTAGAGTCAGTGTGTGTGAGGAGGTGAGGAGAGATCTGCGTGAAATTGCGATTGAGGAGGAATGTGGGACATGCTCGGGTATGGGAGCAATGAGTAGTCGAAACTCACAAGCATTTTAGCAGGCCTTTGATCTAGGTCAGGCATTTTCAAAGTGGGAGTCATGACCTGCGGGTGGGCCATGGGCGGGTGCCAGGAGGGTCGCAGAGCCAGCCATCACAGCGTTCCCTATCGCGGGAATTCACGCGCAACAGCCGCAGCAGCCGGCTTTTAACAATGCCGGCATGCGTGCCCGCACATCAGTGCGCATGCGGCCTGAGAGTGTTGCGACCTGAACCCGGGATGGGCGGCTGACTGCGTGGTGATCATCGATGATGAACAAGGCTATGATATCGATTTGTTTTGCATCCCTAAACATTACTCAAATGATCTGGAGAGAGTATATATTCCTCATGGTTTAATCATGGACAGAACTGAATGTTTGGCAAGGGATATAATAAAAGCCATGGGAAATCATCACATTGTCACCCTCTGTGCTGAAGGGTGGCTATAAGTTTTTTGCTGACCTTTTAGACTACATTAAAGCATTGAATAGAAACAGTGACCAGTCAATCCCAATAACGGTGGACTTCATCCGCTGGAAGAGTTACTGTAATGATCAGTCAAAAGGGGAGCTACTCAGAGTTTACAAACTGAGGTATGAAATCCACACTCTCCTCCTCGAGAAATTGTCCTCTCTGGCTGATTGTTTCCTGATGAAACTTGGATGCTAACTATGTCTTATCTTGCAGACATCTTTTCAATTCTAAATGAACTGAACCTCAAATTGCAAGGGAAGGATGATGATTGCTTTCGGCACTGTGAAGAAATCGCAGCTTTCCAAAACTCATTGAATTTTTGGCAATTGAGAGTACAAAGCCAAAATTACGACATGTTTCCCACACTGCTATGACACATCGAAGAAAACAGCATTAGTAAGGAAACTGTAAATGGACCGGCAAGCCTGACTCCAAATGAAGCTGACTGAACTACTGCGCCTCAGCTTTGACAGCACATTAAAAACGGGACAAGTCAATGAAATACTGCATTCTGGAGTAGCGTCTCCGAGGGGTATCCAGAGTTGAGTAAAATGACCTACCTGTGCGAGGTTTGATTTTCCATCCTCACAACGATGAAGACGGCACAAAGGAACCGGCTGAATCCTGCACCCAATATGTGCATAGCCCTCTCCTCCTCTGAACCCGATTGGAGTGAGATCATGAGGACCAAGTAGGCTCACTCTCGCATTAAAGGTAAGAGAAAATGGTGGGTCTCAATGTCGGCCGGCACGGGTCACAAAGGTCGGCCGGTGTGGGTCACAGAGGTCAGCTGGCGTGAGTTGCGGAGGTTGGCCGGCATGGCCGGTTGGTAAAAATGGGTCCCCAGAAAAAAGGTTTGGAAAACACTGATCTAAGGTGCACTCGAATGGGGTAGGGCAGGAGACTGAGACCTGAGTGTTCGCAGCATGGAGTGTGAGTTCTGGGAGCACTCAGAGGGGAGGAGATTATGTCTGACAGTGCTTCGAAGGAGTTGGATGGAAGTACTTGGGGAAATGAAATGAAATGAAATGAAAATGAAACAAAATGAAAAATGAAAATTGCTTACTGTCACGAGTAGGCTTCAATGAAGTTACTGTGAAAAGCCCCTAGTCGCCACATTCCGGCGCCTGTTCGGGGAGGCTGGTACAGAAATTTAACTGTGCTGCTGGCCTGCCTTGGTATGCTTTAAAAGCCAGCGATTTAGCCCAGTGTGCTAAACCAGCCCAGGGAGGATCTCGAGACAACAGTGCTCAGCAGAGCAGGCAGAAACATCGCAGGTAGTTTTTGAACACTGGAAACATTCTGGAGTTTGGGTGTCTTGCCAAAAGAGGGGAGCTGATGAGATTGAAAACATGTGGGACGAGGCTTGGTGTACTGAGAGCACAGGGCACTGCTGGACATCAGCTGGACTTTTGAAGCTTGGGCTGGATACTGCGAGCTTTGTGCTACATGAGTATGTGAGCACCTGGAAAACTGCCTTAGAGCATTGGAGGTGCATGTTAGTGTAGAGAAGTACTTGAGAAATTAGTTTCGAACAAAGAACAAAGAACAAAGAAAAGTACAGCACAGGAACAGGCCCTTCAGCCCTCCAAGCCCATGCTGACCATGCTGCCCGTCTGAACTAAAATCTCCTACACTTCCTGGGTCCGTATCCCTCTATTCCCATCCTAATCATGTATTTGTCAAGATGCCCCTTAAATGTCACTATCGTCCCTGCTTCCACCACCTCCTCCGGCAGCGAGTTCCAGGCACCCACTACCCTCTGTGTAAAAAACTTGCCTCGTACATCTCCTCTAAACCTTGCCCCTCACACCTTAAACCTATGCCCTCTAGTAATTGACCCCTCTACCCTGGGGAAAAACTTCTGACTATCCAGTCTGTCTATGCCTCTCATAATTTTGTAGACCTCTATCAGGTTGCCCCTCAACCTCCGTCGTTCCAGTGAGAACAAACCGAGTTTATTCAACCGCTCCTCATAGCTAATGCCCTCCATACCAGGCAATATCCTGGTCAATCTCTTCTGCACCCTCTCTAAAGTCTCCACATCCTTCTGGTAGTGTGGCGGCCAGAATTGAACACTATACCCCAAGTGTGGCCTAACTAAGGTTCTATACAGCTGCAACATGACTTGCCAATTCTTATACTTAATGCCCAGGCCAATGAAGGCAAGCATGCCATAAGCCTTCTTGACTACCTTCTCCACCTGTCTTGCCCCTTTCAGTGACCTGTGGACCTGTACACCTAGATCTCTCTGACTTTCAATACTCTTGAGGGGTCTACCATTCACTGTATATTCCCTACCTGCATTAGACCTTCCAAAATGCATTACCTCACATTTGTACGGATTAAACTCCATCTGCCATCTCTCCGCCCAAGTCTCCAAACAATCTAAATCCTGCTGTATCCTCTGACTGTATCACTACCCGCAATTCCACCAACCTTTATGTCGTCTGCAAACTTACTAATCAGACCAGTTACATTTTCCTCCAAATCATTTATATATACTACAAACAGCAAAGGTCCCAGCACTGATCCCTGCGGAACACCACTAGTCACAGCCTTCCAATTAGAAAAGCACCCTTCCATTGCTACTCTCTGCCTTCTATGAACTAGCCAGTTCTGTATCCATCTTGCCAGCTCACCCCTGATCCCGTGTGACTTCACCTTTTGTACCAGTCTACCATGAGGGACCTTGTCAAAGGCCTTACTGAAGTCCATATAGACAACATCCACTGCCCTATCTGCATCAATCATCTTTGTGACCGCTTCGAAAAACTCTACCAAGTTAGTGAGACACGACCTCCCCTTCACAAAACCATGCTGCCTCTCGCTAATACGTCCATTTGCTTCCAAATAGGAGTAGATCCTGTCTCGAAGAATTATCTCCAGTAATTTCCCTACCACTGACGTAAGGCTCACTGGCCTGTATTTCCCTGGATTATCCTTGCTACCCTTCTTAAACAAAGGAACAACATTGGCTATTCTCCAGTCCTCCGGGACATCACCTGAAAACAGTGAGGATCCAAAGATTTCTGTCAAGTGTTTTGGATGCACCAGTTTGGGACTGGAAGACAAGGGTTGAGGTACTAGATTCTGGAGCAATGCAGGCTGGGTGCACTGAAAGAAACAGTGTCAGAAGTGCTCGAGTGTGTAGCTAGAAATAATGTGGAGATGCCGATGTTGGACTGGGTTGAGCACAGTAAGAAGTCTTACAATGCCAGGTTAAAGTCCAACATGTTTGTTTCAAACACTAGCTTTCGAAGCACTGCTCCTTCCTCAGGTGAATGAAGAGGTATGTTCCAGAAACATGGGCGGAATTCTCCGACCTCCTGCAGGGTCGGGGAATCACCCGGGGCCTTCGTAAATCCCGCCCCCGCCGTGGCCGGAATTCTCTGCCACCCGGGAATCGGCGGGGGCGGGAATCGCGCCCCACTGGTCGGCGGGCCCCCCGCGGCAATTCTCTGGCCCGCGATGGGCCGAAGTCCCGCCGCTGTCAGGCCTCTCCCGCCGACGTGGTTTAAACCACCTCTATGCTGGCGGGAGCGGATGGCGCGAGCGGGTCCCGGGGTCCTGGGGGGGGCACGGGGTGATCGGACCCCGGGGGTGCCCCCATGGTGGCCTGGCCCGCAATCGGGGCCCACCAATCGGCGGGCAGGCACTCTTTTTCTTCCGCCACCGCCATGGCCTCCACCATGGCGGAGGCAGAAGAGACCCCCTCCACCGCGCATGTGCTGGTGGTGACGTCAGCGGCCGCTGACGCTCCAGCGCTTGCGCGGACTCACGCCGACCGGCGAAGGCCTTTCAGTCAGCGCCGACGCCAGCTGGCGTGGTGCCAAAGGCCATTGGCACCAGTCGGCGGAGCGGGAGCCACTCCATCACGGGCCTAGCCCCTAAAGGTGCGGAGAATTCCGCACATTTGGGGAGGCCTGACGCCGGAGTGGTTGGCACCACTCCACTATGCCGGGACCCCCCGCCCCGCCGGGTAGAGGAGAATACCGCCCCATATATAGACAAATTCAAAGATGCCAGACAATGCTTAGAATACACGGGTCACAAAGCATTTGCAGCTAATTGAATCTTTACAGATCCAGAGATAGGGTTTACCCCAGGTTAAAGATGTGAGAATTGTCTCAAGCCAGGACAGTTGGTAAGATTTCGCAAGCCCAGGCCAGATGGGGGATGAATGTAATGCGACATGAATCCCAGATCCCGGTTGGGGCCGTACTCATGTGTGCGGAACTTGCCGATAAGTTTCTGCTCAGCGATTCTGCGTTATCGCGCATCCTGAAGGCCGCCTTGGAGAACGTTTACCTGGAGATCAGAAGCTGAATGCCCTTGACTGCTGAAGTGTTCCCCGACTGGAAGGGAACATTCCTGCCTGGTGATTGTCGCGCGATGTCCGTTCATTCATTGTCGCAGCGTCTGCATGGTCTCGAAATAGGTTCAGATGCTGTGCACGGGCAGCACCTCCTCATATTACCATGGTGGTCATGAACAAAATCACCAGCAGCATTTTAAAGTAATCAAGTGTAGACTGGTCACCTGGGCTATATCCTACAATAATTCAATGTCAAACACTTTATGGAGAACAGCACCCAGGGCATACAATTTGAAACATTGCTGTTATTCCGTGGACAGTTCTTTACTGCCCTTGAATAAGGCAGTGAACTAAGTTTCTGAACAAGATTGTGGAAATATTTCACTTTCTGAATGGCAGTTTAACCAGCCCTGGTTTGATAGCAATTTAATTAAAGCACATGTTGTGATAAATGGTACCATCGAACAGAGCTTCTCACATACAGTGGACTTTTAAATGTCAGACAGTAAACATTTACATCATTTTTGATTCATCCAAGTGAAAGGAAGAAATAAAAGATAAAGTCTAAACTGGTGAGCAAATAAAGGCCTGCGTACATAAAGCTTCCCATTGAACAAAACAACTTAACAACACAAAAGCATACCATGTGCTGGTCCTACTCTGGAGAAAACCAAATCTAACTCCATTCCCTCCACAAATTCTTTTATCTTGTTCTCTATAAGGAAGTGTGCCAACATCTCTCTCCTTACTCGCCGTGTGATCTTTGTAACTTGATAATCCTTCAGTGCCTACTCCTCAAAATAATCTTTCTTGAACACATTTTTAATGGGATATCAGAACCCCAGGTAAATATTGCAAGGTTACTTCCTGAAAGCACATTAATGAAGCATTTTTATTTTGAGAATCCAATAGCTTCATCTTCACTTTTTTTATTTTTAACTCCATATTTAATAGCTTCTGTTCTGTCCTCTCAATCTCTCCCAGCAGCCTTCAGTGCATGTCAACATATTCTATCTCTACTATTCTGTTCAGAATTAATTCCATTTTTACAAATATCTCCATCAATTATTCCATATCCACCATTTGTGGTGTGTGTGTGTGCGAGGAGGAGTGGGGGGGCGGGGTGGGGGTGGGGGGGGGGGGGTTTGGGGCGGGGGGGTTTGCGTGAAACGCTGAAATGTTTAATCCATTGTTGTATGACCTCACATACATACGCATGGGTTGCCTTCTTCGTGCTGGCCCCGAAACAACATGGAGGAGAGCTACAGGGGCCCAGCGCGGAGGAACATAGGCCCCCACCAGGATAAGCCCGCCTGCTGATCGATGGCCCCGATCACGGGCTAGGCCACCCCACAACCACCTCCCGGGGTCGGATCCCCCTCCACCCCCCCACCAGGTCACCCACCCCCCCCCCCGCAACATGAACGGCGAGGTCCCACCGGGTAGGACCGCACATGAATGCCACCGGCTGGACTCGCCCTATCTCGGCGGGCACTCAGCCCATCGCGCGCGGAGAATCGCTGGGGGGGGGGCACATAGAGCGGCCCCAACCGGTGTCGCAGCGACTGCGCCGGCGCCAATGGCGTGATTCTCCGGTCACCAGAGAATCGGCGTACCGACGTTGGGGAGGCGTTGCGTGAATCGCACCCCCACCCCGTCATATCTCCGACCCGGCGTAGGGTCGGTGAATCCCACCATACATCTATAAGGCATAAGAGCAGAAGTAGACCATTCGGCCCATCGAGTCTGCACCGCCATTTAATAAGATCATAACTAAACTGATATGATAATCCTTGACTCCACTTTCCTGCCTTATTACCATAACCCTTGATTCCTTTACTGATTAAAAGCCTTAAACATACTTTTTTTTAATGTATTTTATTCCTAACATATTCAATAGTACAAAAACACAAATCAGTAACTTTGTCAACACCTCCACAGTTCACATTTTGAGCAATTGTTCCCCCATTTTGATCCCTTTCCCCTCCCCTCCCTCCTCCCCCTCCCCAACGACAAACAAATTCCTCAAACATTTCCATGAACAGTTTCCACCATGTCTCAAAGCCCTCCGCCGTTCCCCTCAACTCAAACCTGATCTTTTCTAGCCGAAGGAAGTCATACAAGCCCGCCAGTCAGGTCACCAATCCCGGCAGCGTTGCCAACCTCCAACCCAGCAATATCATATGCCAGGCAACTAGAGAGGCAACTAAAGAGAAAATGCTGGAAAATCTCAGCAGGTCTGGCAGCAAGTGTAGGGAGAGAAAAGAGCCAATGTTTCAAGTCCAGGTGACCCTTTGTCAAAGCTGGTTAGTTTTATAAAGAGGCAACTAGAGAGGCGAAGGCCATGACATCGGCCCTCCTCCCCTCCATCGTTTCTGATACCTCAAAGATCGCCACCATTGGGTCCAGCCTGACCTCTCCCCCTACAATCGTCGATAGTGTCCCGAATATTGCCTCCCAGTATCTCTGCAATCTTTCACAGCCCCAGAACATGTGCGAATGATTCGCTGGCCCTCGCCCATACGACTCATACTCGTCTGCCACCCCCTGGAAGAACTCATTCATCCTCACACAAGTAATATGCACCCTGTGCACCATCTTGAATTGAATCAAGCTCATTCTCGCACATGAGGAGGTTGAATTTATCCTATGCATCACCTCACTCCACACTCCCCATCTTATCTCCCCTCACCACCCCCAGCTCCTCCTCCTATTTATTCTTGATCCTCACCACCTGCGCTCTCCCTTGCTCCCCCAGCCACCCGTATATATCACCAATCCTTCCCCCCCCTTCCACATCCGGGAGCAGCAATCGCTCAAACAGGGTATACTCCGGTAGCTTGGGTAACACTCTCCATTCCTTCTGAGCAAAGTCCCTCACTTGCATATACCTGAACTTGCTTCCATTTGGCAACTCCACCCTCTCCCGTAACTCATCCACACCTGTAAACCTCTCCTCCAGATATAAATCCCTCGCTCTCACCAGCCCCATCAGCCTCCACTTCCTACACATGCCATCGTGGACCCTAATCGTGGACTGCACCACCGGGCTCACTATGTACCCCCCGGGCGCGTGCGGAAGCGACGCCCTAATCATTGCCCTCAGACTGGATCCTCTACAGGACTCCTCCTCCATCCTAACCCACTCTAACCCGTCTGCATCCCACCACAGTCTCACCTTCTCTGCATTTGCAGCCCGATAGTAATGCAGCAGGTTTGGTAGCACCAACTCCCCTTTCTGCCTCAGTAATAGGGCCCTTTTTACCCTTGGTACCTTACCTGCCCATATAAACTCGGAGATCGCTGACTCCGATTTCTGGCCTCAGGGATAAGGATTGGAAAGGTCTGGAATACAAACTGGAATCTCGGCAGCACGTTCATCTTAACCACCTGGACTCTCCCCGCCAATGTCAAGTGCAGTGTATCCCACCTCCTAAAGTCCCCCCTAACCTCCTCGACTAAAGTGGTCAGGTTCTATTTTTGCATTGTCGACACCACCCCCCCCCCCCCCCCCCCCCCCCCCCCCCACCCCCCCCCGTCACCTGGACCCTCAGATACCTGAACCTGTCCCTGGCAACCCTAAGTGGCAACGCCCCCAGATTGGCTCCCCGACCCGCCGCATTTCGGCCCCCAGTTGGCGTGGCCTTCCACGCCGGCCGCAGGATGCAAACCACTCTGTGCGCCGGCCTAGCCCCTGAAGGTGCGGAGGATTGGGGCGGGTCAACGCCGGAGTGGTTCACAGCCACCCCGTCCCACCGGGACCCGCCCGCCCCACCGGGTACGGGAGAATCCTGCCTTATGCCTCCACAAGGGCAAACATCCTCACAGCATTTTTCCTGTCAAGCCCCATGAGAATCCTTTATGTTTCAATAAGGTCTCCTCTCATTTTTCTGAACTCCAATGAGTACAGGCCCAACCTACTCAACCTCTCTTCACAAGTAAGTAAGAAGTGTCAAAACACAAGAATCCGAACGCCGGCATCTCCACATCATGACTATTTGTACCTGTAAAGATTTGTTTACCTGTAATGATTTGCATTCCAACCATTCTTCACATTCCAATCTATAATTATCTTGCAATTGTGTCTCTGCCCATATATGCTGTGTTTTTGTGAACCTGCCTCTACTTAACCTGATAAAGGAGCAGCGCTCCGAAAGCTTGTGATTTCAAATAAACCTGGTGTTGTGAGACGTCTTACTATGCCCACCCCAGTCCAACACTGGCATCTCAACATCTTCTCCTCAAAAGAAAATGCCTCCATACCTGGGATCAAACTAGTGAACCTTCTCTGGAAGCCTTCAATGCCAGTATATCTTTCCTTAGATAAGGGGACTAAACCTGTTCACAGTATTCCAGATGTGGTCTAACTAGTTGGAGAGTTTTAAAAGTTTCCCTATTTTTATGCACCATTCCCTTTGAAATAAAGGCCAAAATCCATTTGCCTTCCCTTATTATATCCTCTCTTGTTATTTAAGTGATTTCACAATTAATCACTAAGACTACTATTTATTCTTGACCATTGTACCTATCTTTCCTGTAGACCTTTTAGGGCCCAGTTCTGAAAATCTTGGAGCCAAACCTTAGTAATGGCTTTCATACAATATGCACCTGCTATTCATTCAACTTGTTCTTTATACTGTGTTTGTATAATGAACGTTTATTTGGGCCACACTCCCTAACTTGTCCTTTTGCTCAAATCATTACCTCGCACATTTCTTATTTCCTCTCCCAGTTTAACTATTTTACATTTCAGTTTCCGTTTCCCTTTTATTTGGAGTGTGTAAAGCACAGGGCGGGATTTACCGAAAACCTCGCTGTTTGTTTGTCGGTGGGGCAGGCAGCCGCCAGTGGGATCTATCTGTCCTGCCAATGTCAACGGGATTTCCTGTAGAACCCTTTGTCGCTGGGAATCCTGTGCGCTGACGTGGGAGCAGAAATTCCCATCGGCGTGAACAGCCGGTAAATCCCGCCCACAGTTCCTGAAGGTTACTGTACTCTCTTCCTTTTTTGTTTGTTTATGAATTATTATTTGCACTACCTTTTCCACCTGAATCTCCCCTCCTATTTACTATTTGTAAAGCCTCATGGTCGCCCTATTTATCCTTTCTAACAGGACCTTGGCCTTCATCCAGTTCAGCCGGAGTCCTGTCCCCGGTTCTGGTGTCAATGCCCTGTGACTGAAAACCCTCATTCTCACATCACGGGCAGAATTACCGACCAGCCCGCCACGTGTTTTTCACCGGCGGAGGCAGCCTGCCAGTGGGATCTATCGACCCTGTCGTTGTCAACAGGAATTCCTGGTGCCAGCACCCCTCGTTGGCGGGAAGCCCATGCATCAGCACGGAATTTCCCACTGGCTTGAACAGCTGGTAAATCCTGTCCCATATGTGTTCACTTCTCAAAACTGCTTCTTCGGTTTCGAAATCTTTTTTTTCCATAAATTTAGAATCCTCAATTTGTTTTTTTTCCAATTAAGGGGCAATTTAGCGTGGCCAATTCACCTACCCTGCACATCTTGGGTTGTGGGGGTGAAACCCACACAAACACGGGGAGAATGTGCAAACTCCACACGGACAGTGACCCAGAGCCGGGATCGAACCCGGGTCCCGCTGTGAGGCAGCAGTGCTAACCACTGCACCACCGTGCCACCCTGAAATCTTTTTTTTTTTCAGGAGTTTCATTCATTGTCTTTCTCTCTGGTGCTGCATGGTCACTGTTTGGATTTTTTTTTTATGGCAATTTTCTGTTAGAAATGTTTCTTTATTGAGATGATAGTTTTGATTGTCTTGTAATTTTCCAGCTGGATGAGAGAGCATTCTCAAACGTTTGATTCATAGATAGAAATTTGATGAAATTTTGTGCTGCTCATGGTGAAGGTTAGCAGCTTGTTCAGAATGACCATTTTTCCTTCATGGGCAGGCACCAGTCTAACAGCATGCTGAAAACTCCAACCTTAGAAGAACATTCGCCACTGAGATGGACAGCAGAAACTTTGTGGCAATTAATGCCAAAGAATATTATGATGTTGTTGCACCCACTAGCCATTGATTTCAGACAGAATCCTTAATAGGATTTCAAGCTGTAGTCGAGTCCATATCGCAAAGGTGGAAATCTAGTGGAAAGCCATTGTGTCCCCCACAACAGGAATTACATTTTTTTTGAGTTGGCAAAGTAGAAAAAATGTATTGTACACAAACTGCTCGAGTGTTATGGAGCATTTTCATTATTCTATGGTCTGACAGAATCACCAAGAATGCAGAGGTGGCACCATGTACAGATTTGAAATTACCAGCAGGTGGCAGCAATAAATCAGGTTGAAAGAACTGTAAATAACAGTACTGTGAATAATTTAATGGAAATAAAGTAGAGTATTACATCTTCATTATTGACATCATGAATCAATTGTGCTGTACAAATAGAGTAAGTTCCAGGTGTGGCTTCTCATCTCATCAGAGTGAGAGCAGATCAACCACAACAGCAATGAGATTGCTGGAATTGGCCCCAGAGCTTTTAGGCTAGGAATGCTTCACTCCAATGGGCGGGATTCGGTGATACACCGTTTCTCGACGGCATCAACTGCGTCTCTGATGAGAATCGCCTGCCGGCGTCGGGGTGGCGTGGCGTGATTCGTACTGGTCGCGGGGATTCTCCGGCCCGGCCCCAGGCTGGGAGAATCCCGCCCCATGATACATGGGAGAGCCTTAATATTGAATTTCAGAAGACCATTCAACACCAGTCCTAGAGCATGCCAACCAAATTTGATAACATCAGAAATTTTAAGACATGTTTTTGAGAAAATAAATCAACTGAGAAATATTAGTAGCAAAATTTGAGCTTTAAACTCTAGAGCTGACTATTTGAACCAAAATTGTCTTTCTCTGTTCTTGCACATTCCAATGTTTCTTATGAAATGAAATGAAAATCGCTTATTGTCACGAGTAGGCTTCAATGAAGTTACTGTGAAAATCCCCTAGTCGCCACATTCCAGTGCCTGTCCAGGGAGGCTGGTACAGGAATCGAACCGTGCTGCTGGCCTGCTTTAAAAGTCAGCGATTTAGCCCAGTGAGCTAAACCAGCCCCTATCATTCAAAGTCTGCAGGTGCGCATTATCGCAGCTCTTGCTGAATGATGATTAAAAGCAGAAACCTCTGGTTGGTTTTCTCTCCTTTAGCACCATACCACCAGCCCAGCTAAACCCAGTTAATCCCCCCACAGGTTTGAAATCAAACTTCGGGCCTTCCAGGTCTATAATGCTGAGTTACTCTGTGGGTAAAGCCAGTGAGCCAGCAGGAAAGCCAATAGCTATTTTCATAATACTGTATGTACACTTACCGAGGCTGTCAAACATTGACAGAGTTCAAACAGAAGTAGGCATTATTCTTGCTCACCATCCTGTTCCTGTCATTTGTAAACAATTTGAAAAGATGCCAGAGCTAGATAGTTTCCCTGGTGACAACCTCTCTTTAATTGCATTTGTCACAAAATTGTTGGGCTGTTGGTCAATTGGGCCTAATTAGGCTTTTAGGCAGAGAGCTATCTATGACTGTTCCATATAATGTACACATTTACAGTAGAAATGTCTCAAACATTGTATGAGGTGAGTAGAATAGAGCCTCACGGCAATGTTGACAATTCAAATCTGTTGATTTGCATCTATTGCACGCGGCTGACACTAATTAATGCAAGATTTTTTCCACCAGTAAAGGAACAATTTAAGATTAAGCTGATTTAAACTTCCAGGCACAAAATTCAAACAGGACATATCAGCAATTAAGAGACAACGTGCTGAACGTACATGTGTCCCATGTGCACTATAGTTTGGACAATCCTATTTTTCACTTTTAGTTTCTTTCCTTTTCTTTTTCAAAAAAAAAGTGCAACATCATAATGCAGATTTTAGTAGCACCCTGCTATGCCAGGTAGAGCCATAGCTAGAAGCACAGGTCCTGAAATAAGCTGTATTAATATTTTGAAAACTGCAAAGGCAGGCCTGTAGCTCCTATATTTTCTGAGAACAGGAAAGAACATGGGTCGGAATTCCTCTGACCCCCCCGGGGGGGGGGGGGGGGGGGGGGGTCGGAGAATCGCACGGTGCCGGTGTCAATCCCACCCCCTCCGTGTCCTGAATTCTCCGCCCCCTGAGATTCGGCGGGGGTGGGAATTCCGCCCGCACCCGGTCGGGCGGGTCCCCCGCGGCAATTCTCCGGCCCGCGATGGGCCGAAGTCCCGCCGCTTACAGGCCTTTCCCGCCGACGTGGTTTAAACCACCTCTGGTACTGGCGGGACTGGCCATCCGGTGGGGTCCGGGGTCCTGTGGGGGGGCGCGGGGCGATCTGACCCCGGGGGGTGCCCCCACGGTGGTCTGGCCCGCGATCAGGGCCTACCGATTGGCGGGCGGGCCTGTGCCGTGGGGGCACTCTTTTTCTTCCGCCCCACCATGGCCTTCACCATGGCAGGGGCGGAAGAGACCCCCTCCCCTGCGCATGCGCTGGTATGACGTCAGCAGCCGCTGACGCACCGGCGCATGCGCAAACTTCCGCCGGCCGGCGAAGACCTTTCGGCCACGGCTGGCGGGACACCAAAGACCGTTCACGCCGGCTGGCAGAGCGGGAGCCACTCCGGCACGGGCCTAGCCCCTCAATGTGAGGGCTTGGCCCCTAAAGGTGCGGAGAAATCCGTACCTTTGGGGAGGCCCAACGCCGGAGTGGTTCAGGCCATTTCAACACGCCGGGACCCCCGCCCCGCCGGGTAGGGGAGAATCCCAGCCATGATTCTTGAGAGTTTTCAATATATTTGTATATGTACAGCTAATAAACATAATAATGAAGGGTACGTGCCCAAATCATGAAGACCTTCTTTTCCAAATTCTCAGCACGAGCCATTGAAGTTGAATTCCCGTGGGCGTTCTTTCAATCTCCTTTAATTTGAGTGGAAAATCAGTGGAAATCATGGAGAAATGGTGTAAATGCTATTGACATTGCTTCCCCAGGATTTCCATTGATCTTCAACCAATGTTTCAGTGGGTGATCAGAGCAGTACCCCCCCCCCCCCCCACCCCCCCAGCCCCTGACCCCCAACCATGAATTTTACTGCATGAGATTTACAATAAATAATGCACCCTTTTGCCCTCCTGCTCTAGTATTACCGAGGGGAGTCTTGAAAAGAACAGTATAAATGGGGACTTCCGGTGACAGCGGGCGGGAAGCAACCGCACATTGGAAGGCTCCCGTTCGGGAACGGCATTTTCGGGGTTTAGCGCCCGGTCCCAAGGGCAATAGAGGCGGCAAAAGCAGGGACAAGGCACAGTGAAGGGAAATGTCGAAAATAAGTAAATAAACGGCCGTGAAAAAAGCGGCTGAAAGTCTGTCGGGGAGTGGAAACGTCACCGCGGGGACGGCAAGAAAAATGAAGGCTGGGGCACCATGGGAGGCCACATTGCCCACGGCTGAAGAAATTATGAAGGTGATGGCTGCGGAACTCGGAAGGCAGTTTACAAAAAACATGGAGGCGATGAGGAAGGAGACAGGGCGGTATTGAAAGTGCTGGTGGAAGAGGCGATTGCCCCAGTGAGGGCGGCGGTATTGAGTGCAGTGGCGGAGGTGCAGGAGCAAGGTGAGGCGCTCTAGGAAGTGGAGGAGACATTATTGCAGCACAGTGATCAACTTACCTCGATGGGGAAGGAGATGCGGAAGGTGATAGTGATCAACAATGGTCTGCAAGCTAAAATGGACAACTTGGAAAACAGATCCAGGCGACAGAATCTGAGGATTGTGGGTCTGCCCGAAGGAGTGGAAGGCCCGAGGCCAACTGAGTATTTTGCCACGATGTTGACAAAGCTACTGGGGGAGGGGGGCGATCCATCCCGATATGAACTGGATCGGGCTCATCGGTATGGAGGCCTGTACCAAGGCGAGTGAGCCGCCAAGAGTAGTGACTCTGTGTTTTCGTAGGTACAGTGTGAAGGAAAAGGTCCTGTGCTGGGCAAAGCAGAAGCGGGTGGTGCAGTGGGCTGGAGCTGGTATACGCATATATCCGGACTTTACAGTGGAGCTGGCGAGGAGGCGGGCTGCCTTCAGCCGGGTGAAGAAGGCGCTGTACATCAGTAAGGTGCAGTGTGGCATAGTATACCCAGCTAATTTGAGGGTGACCTACAAATCCAAGGACTTTTATTTCGGGACGGCGGAAGCAGCGGAGGAGTTTGCAAAGGCAGAAGGACTGTGGCTGAATTGAAAAATGGTCATGTACCGATGTAGCCTCCTGTAACTGTATTTTTTCACTGTGTGTTGGTGTATGTGCTAAATAGAACATAGAACATAGAACAGTACAGCACAGAACAGGCCCTTCGGCCCTCGATGTTGTGCCGAGCAATGATCACCCTACTCAAACCCACGTATCCACCCTATACCCGTAACCCAACAACCCCCCCCCCCTTAACCTTACTTTTTAGGACACTACGGGCAATTTAGCTATGGCCAATCCACCTAACCCGCACATCTTTGGACTGTGGGAGGAAACCGGAGCACCCGGAGGAAACCCACGCACACACGGGGAGGACGTGCAGACTCCGCACAGACAGTGACCCAGCCGGGAATCGAACCTGGGACCCTGGAGCTGTGAAGCATTTATGCTAACACCATGCTACCGTGCTGCCCGTTGACAGAAATGAGCCGACGTTGTATATATTTGGACAAGGGAAGAGATGGGACTTTCACTTGCAATGATGGCTCTTTGGGGCTTGGGTGTGTGTGTGGGGTTTGTGTGCTAAAGGGGATTTCTGGTTTTCCTGGGACCAGGAAAGGGGGAAAGAGACCCGGGTGGGGGGCTCCATGCAGGCCGATTTAAGCCGGCCAGTGAACGGGAGTGAGGTGGGGGGAGGGGCTGCGGCCATCGGAGCCTGGCAGAACAGGTTCCGCTGAGTCTAGCCGGGGTAGAAACTTGGGGGGAAGGAACAGAAGTTGGGGGGGAGGAGTTTCGTAAGAACAAGTGGAGGAGGAGTCCGGGAGGTGGGGGGGGGGGGGTGTTTACAATTCATGGGTGTCATTTACGGTACTCTTTCGGGGATTGGATGGCATTGAATGTTAGTGGGAGGGGGGTGGACACTATAGGTCAATGGTGACCATAGGCGGGGGGGGGGGGGGGGGGGGCGGACCGAGCGGGGGGGGGGGGGCGGACTCCGAGCGGGGGGGGGGCCGGACCGAGCGGGGGGGGGGGGCGGACTGGGGGGGGCCGCCCTGGGGGAGGGCGGCCACCGCGCATGCGCTGGTTGGCACCTGCCCAACTGCGCATGCGCAGGACCCGAGTCTCTGGCGCCCCTAGCACATGGCGCCCCGGGCGAATGCCCGAGTTGCCGGTGCCTTGAGCGGCCCTGAGTATAGGAATAGAGATGCTTTACTGCAATTGTATAGGGCATTGGTGAGGCCATACCTGGAGTATTGTGTACAGTTTTCATGTCCTTATCTGAGGAAGGATATTCTTGCTATGGAGGGAGTTTTACTCGGCTGAATCCTGGGATGACGGGACTGTCATATGAGGAGAGACTAAATTAGTTAGGATTATATTCATTGGAGTTTAGAAGAGTGAGAGGTGATTTCAAGAAGGAATTAGATATAGCTCCTGGGGCTAAAGGGGTCAAGGGATAAGGGGGAAAGGTGGGTTCAGGGTATTAACTTGATGATCAGCCATGATTATAATGAATGGCAGAGCAGGCTCAAGGGTCGAAAAGCCTCCTCCTGCCTCTATTATCTATGTGCCCATCTTAAGATGTTTGTGAAGTATTACCAAATTTCACTCCAAAAGCAGTTCATTATTCTGCTATTTGCACTCACTCTGAAAAAATGTGTTGTTTCTTTCCTACAGTTATTAACCATTCCTTTTGCCTTTTGTTCCTTGGCATTTGTCATTTAATCTCTCCTGCCTTCCACACTACCCCCTGACCTCCCCTTTTGTTCTTACTCCCCACCCCCATAAACCTGTCATATCTCTACTTACATTGACTTCCGGAGAAGTGTCATATTCGACTTGAAAACATAACTCTATTTCCCTTTCCACAGATGCTGCCAGAGCTGTTGAGTATTTCCGACATTCTGTTTTATTTCAGATTTCCATGCACCCTGGTATTTTGTTGAGCCAAAATTGTTGTGATACTGTGGCCTCAGCTCAAACTGGGTGACCAGCTGCAGTATATGACTAACTGGACCATCATTCAGATATTCGATGTCACAAGGTTTTGTGAAATTCCTGTTGCTACCTGCTCCCATTGCCAGTGAGCATTTCCCAAGGTAATACATAATCCATATCCACAAGGGGTGAAACCATGAATTGTGTATGGAAATATCCTATGAACTCTAGGTAACCCTCCCATATCTTTTTTTTATGTCCGATGTATCAGTTTTCTGTCTGATTAAATGTAAGGAATGAGTGCAATGTGAACTGCTATTCAGCGTACCAGCACAAATGATGTAAGGTGTTTTCATAATCAGCTTTAGGTTGGTTATCTCGCACACTGCCAGAACCATTGTGGAAAGTTTAATTGAACATTTGATCCAGCGCTTCAAAGTAAAATGAATCAGAAAATAAATGAGGACATCGGACAGGATTCTCCCATTTTGAGCCTCGGACCACGATTCTCCCAATCGGGGTCTCAGTGTGGAATTTACCGACCCACCCCGCTGTGTGTTTTTCAGCAGGGGAGGCAGCCCGCCAGCGGGATCTACCAGTCTCGTCGTTGTCAATGGGAATTCCCGATGACAGCACCCCTTGCCACCGGGAAACCCGTACGCTGGCGTGGGACTGGAATTTCCGGCCAGCATGAATAAATCCCACCCCTAATGCTCCCACCAACGGGAAACCAGAGTGATTCCTGCTGGCGCGAGGAGTGACCCCGACGTGCCATGCAATGACACTTAGAAAAGATTTTACCCTCAATCAGGTTTTCAGTTCCATTCCACAGGTCCCAAACCGCTGAATTCAGACCTCCATTTTGAAAGGGCAGTTTTTTTATGAGGTTGCCTCTTTATTCTCAAGTGCTTCCTCAAAAGAACAGAGACAGCCCCCACAGCTGCTCTTTCTAGGAAGGACTTGAGAATAAAGAGGCAACCTTCTAAAAAAAACTAGGGTTAATGGAACATACGCTCTCTAAGTTTGTGGATCCCTGCAGAACTATATAAATAAAAGATCCAAATCTCCCCTTGAAACTGCCTTGACTTGTCAAGTAGAAAGCTTTTAAATGACAATGGGGGTGTGAGTTAACAATGCAGGTCAAAGCTTTTAGGCTTCTAGTTATGCACACAGGCTTCTAAATTTTAAAGGGAATTGAAATTGACTGCGGGTAAACCACTTCAAAGGTTCACCATTTTAAGGGATTACTGTGACCTTCATCTCACAGACGCTTAAACTTGACATACTGACTTTTTAACGTTTAAGGTGTACGGATGGGATCACTTTCACTTTTAAAGAGTAGCATTGTGACGGGGCAGTGTCAGGCTGGCAGTGTCAGAGTGCCTGGGTGCCAGGTTGATGTTCCCAGGGGTTGGGCCTGGGGGTCTTGCCAGGTAGAGGGGGGTGAGGGGGGTTTCCTGGGGTCTTCCCATTGTTAGGGGTGAGGGGGTTCACAAAACGAGGGGCAGGGGTGTGGGGTGTCCCTGAAAGGGCATCCCGACCTATGAGGAACCTTTCCTGGCAATCTCTCTAAATGCAGCCCTGGTGGAGAGAATCTCCCCAGGGAAAATAAAATGGGAAAGTGCGGTTGACTAGACATGTATTTCTCAGAGCTACAGGCCCTGAGAAACACTCTGCCAAACAGATCATTACGTACTTTAACTACAGTCCACTGAATCATGCCTGTGCTTTTCTGAGATACTGAGTGACTGTTTAAATGGTTGTAGGGAAAGATTAGAACACGTTCACTTTATTATGAGAACCTTAAATTGTTACATACCGACTGTTTAAATGGTTTAAAGGCCTGCAGATGGGTAGAGTAGCAAACGAGCCCCATCGTAGGAAACCCCGACCTGACCCCTTTCATCCCAGCACAAGCCCGCCTGAACCCCCACCTCCCATGAAGGATTCCCCTTGCTGCCGCTGACGTTCACCACGGCGCATGTGCGATGTGGGTTTCTCTTTCGCTTCCGCCATGGCGGAGGCCCTGGCGGCCGCGGAAGAGAAATAGTGCACCAGGGCACTGGCCCGGAGTCTGAGCGGGGGCCCCGAACGCGGGCCTGGCCACCGTGGGGGCCACCCCCCTGGGTCTGATCGCCCCCCCGCTCCCGCCCCCCCCAGGACCCCGGGGGCCCACTCGCGCCGCTGATCCCACCGTTACCAGAGGTGGTTCAAACCTCGGCGGCGGGAGAGGCCTCCCAGCGGCGGGACTTCGGCCCATCGCGGGCCGGAGAATCACCGCAGGGGCCTCGCTGATCGGAGTGGCGAGATTCCTGCCGCCGCCCACTTCCCGGGTGGCGGAGAATCTCTGCCACGGCGGGGGCCGGATTTTCGGCGGGCCCCAGGCGATCTCCGACCCTGCTGGGGGTCGAAGAATTCGTCCCACATTCCTCAGGACTTGCATCAATTCACGCCAGCGGACTCTCGGCTGGAGGGCTGGAGCATCCCAGCTGGAAGTGAATCGGGCATCCTGCCTATCAATTAGACATAAACACCGCTCTAATGAGCTATTTGCATGTTCCAGCCATGTTGGGGTAGGAAGCGCGACGGGCTATGGGAATCCTATTATAAGCCGGCGTGGTGGGACTGGGAGAATCAGTGCAAATTCCAGATTCCTGCCACAGATTTCAGTGGGGCTAGCGAGAACACCCATGTTTAGTGGGCGACTCGTAAAAGTGGGCATGTCTTGCCGCAACTTGCCGCTGGCCAGAATGACGGGAACAGATCTTCACTCGGAATCTCATTAATTATGCACAGGTGTGTTCCACTCTGGGTCACCTGAGGCAGCAGCTGATTTGTCCACCTGCCCTCAGCTGGCGGGTTCAAAGGTCCTGACATCATATTTATATGCCAGTCGAGCACACATATCAATCACTCTCTTCAGCCCAGAAGTCTATTCCTCAATTCAACCGCCCTCCCCAGGTCCATCACCTATGGGGCGCCCATGCCCCACTGCATCTGGAGTCTTTACTATCCCCTTCCAGTAAACAATGTTATATCGCTTTAACGTCCTTGTTTTCAAGCTTTTTATGCAGCCTTGTTGGTGTCCAGCATCGCTCCCCTTGGTCTCCCCGCTGCCTTCCATTGTTTGTCGTATTCATCCACCTCCTTGCCCCTCTGCCTGTCATTGTGAGCACTCACTCTTCCTCCCCCTCTTTCCACAGCGCTCTTTCCATATTGCCCCCTTTGTCTTTGGCAGGTTACCCCTCCACATACCTGTCACCAGCCTCACCTCACAATCCACCATGTCCAACTTTGGACCTTTATTGTGGTGGCTGCATGAGTCCCGCAGCACAGTGCTGTCCAGATAAACACTGGTGTGTGGTACCAGGGGGAAGGAGACCCATGTACACCCCAAGCCAGCTGCAGTACTGAACCAAGACAGTGACACAGGAGTGTCCATGAGTCCACCAGCACGGCGTGGGGATGGAGGGCAGGAACCGGTCTGCCACAGCTCTGTGGCAGAAAGGTTTTGTTGTGCTCGCCTCAAGTCTTTTTGAATTGAGAACTGCCTTGTGCAAGCCACCGTTTAGCAATTGGGTTTTAGACCAGTCAAAATTCCTGCTGGAGTGAAGCAAAATGGGAAGGCCTGACAGGCTGCCAGCAGCAGCTGTTTTAATGAGCATTCATGAGATGCAAATGAATGGCAATCGTGTTCATGCCACAAGGCGGCGGGAAGACGAATCTGCCATTGGGAGAATTGCAACATGTTTTTGCGCTGGCGTGTTTTCTACGTTTTCATTCCCATTAGATGTTCCATTCCGGCCTGCCACCAAACAACCAATCATAAAATTAAAGGCCGCGATTCTACCGTTCCCAACCAAAGTGATTCCTGTTGGCAATAGGAGGCATCCAATGTGCCATGTAATGGAACTTTGAAAAGATTTTACCGTCAAAAGGGTAGATTCCTGTTCCATGGCACACCGAGGTACTCGCTGGAACTGAGAGGGGTGGGACCTAATCTCTCTGACAGGTCCCACTCCTCCGGACCAAGGTTGGGATTCTCCGACCCCCCGCCGGGTTGGAGAATCGCCGGGGAGCGACGTGAATCCCGCCCCCACCGGCCGCCGAATTCTGAAGCGCCCGAGAATTGGCGGGGCGGGAATCGTGCCACAGCGGCCCCCCAGATTCTCCGGCCCGCGATGGGCCAAGTCCCGCTCGTAATATGCAGGTCCTGCCGGCGTAAATTGGACTAAGTGCCTTACCGGCGGGACCTGGCGGCGCGGGTGGGCTCTGGGGTCCTGGAGGGGGGGCACGGGCGATCTGGCCCCAGGGGCTGCCGCCACGGTGCCTGGCCCCCGATTGGGGCCCACCGATCTGTGGGCAGGCCTGTGCCATGGGGACACTCTTTTCCTACGCGCCAGCCATGTCAGCCTCTGCGATGGCTGGCGCGAAGGTGAACCCCCCTGCGCATGGGCACGATGACGTCAGCAGCCGCTGACGCTCCCGCGCACGCGCGGACCCACGCGCCGGCCTGCGGAGTCCCTTCGGCTGGCGCGGCGCCAAAGGCTTCCATACCGGCCAGTGGGGCGCAAACCACTCCGGCGCCGGCCTAGTCCCTGAGGTGTGGAGGATTCCACCTTTGGGGTGGCCCGACGCTGGAGTGGTTCACGCCACTCCATCCCGCCGGGACCCCCCCCTGCCGGGTGGGGAGAATCCCGACCCAGGGCACCATTCTTAAAGGGCACCTCTATCTCAGAATGCTGCTGCAATGCCAAACCCCCCCCCACTTCCCAGCTGTGGTCAGTTGTCAGGGAACCCACCACCCTAGTCACTGGAAAGGGTCCTCCTGGCTTAACACAACCCTTCAAGCCCCCCAAAATCCCCCCTATTCAGCCCCCACACTTGCTCTTTCTAGGAAATGTGTATTTTTGAGATTCAGGGTAACTGTTTAAAGAGTTTAGGGGTACAGATGAGAACAATTTCAGCTTATTATAAGAAAACTTGAATTTTCAGATACTGAGTGACTGCTTAATGAGTTTAAAGCTGCAGATGGGAGAACAGCCAAACAATCCCCATCCCAGGAAAGATCCCCGACATGAGCCCCTCCAGTCCAGCACAAGCCTCCCCGACACCTACAATGTTGGACCCCCTCGGCACCATGGAGGCAATTGTTGGGAAGGTACCTACCACCTTGTCATTCCTGGACTGCAAGCCGCCAGGTCCATGTTCCTCAGGACCTGTACCAATTCATGTCAGTAAGACTCTCGGCCGGTGGGGGTGCTGGTCATCCCAGCTGGTAAGTGAATTGGACGTCCTTCCTATCAATTAGATGTAAAACAGTTTTAATAAACTATTTAAATAGTCCCTCCAGATCGGGGCGGGAAGCTCGTCAGGGTCATCAGGAAATCTGTGGTTAACGAAGAAAACAAATCTCAAGAAGGCATGCATTTGTGTGGCAGGTCAGATGATTATAAAGAATATAAAAAACATCAAAGTATAACAGAAAGATTGATAAGATGGGGAAAAATAGAGTATGAGAGAAAGTTAACTAGTAATAAAATGATGGACAGTAAATAGTTAACAAAGTGGCCATTGGTCTAAGAGAAAGTACATCTGGGGAATTGGTAATAGAAGGTAGGGTGAAGGATGAATTAAACAGATATTTTGCATCTGCCTTGCTGCAGACAGCACAAGTAACATCCCAGAAAGATGTAAACCAAAAAATGGAAGATGGAACTCAGGAAAATTGCAATCACCAAGGTAGTGAGCTTCAGGAAATTGTTGGATCTACAGGCTGCAAATGCTCTGGTCCAGATAGACTTCACACTAAGATGTTGAAAGAAGTGACTAATGAGATAGCTGATGCATAGGTTTTAATTTTCCAAAATTCCCTAGATTCGGGCAAGGGTACATTAGATTGTAAGATAGTAAATATAATTATTTTATTCAAAAGGGGAAAGAGACAGAAACCAGGAAACTATCAGCCAGTTAGCCTAACATCTCAGAGGAAAAATGTTAGAAGCCATTATTAAAGATGTTATAGCAGGGCACTTGAAAAAATTCAGAGACATTCAGGCAGAGTCAACATGGTTCTGTGAAAGGGAAGTCATGTTTAACCATTGATTGGAGTTCTTTGAAGGAGTCACATGTGCTGTGGTTAGTGCAGAAGCAGTGGATGTATGGCACTTAGATTTCCAGAAGATATTTGATACGGTGCCACATCAAAAGTTATTGCGTAAAGTAGAAGCTCAGGGTCAGGGAGTAACATATTGACAAGGATTGAAGATTAGCGAGCTAACAGGAAACAGAGACTTGGCATAAAAAATTTCAAAGTTATTTGTGACGGGTTTTCAGGGAGTTTCCCACTGGCTCTGCCAGCGAGTTCCCCACCGCTATTGAATGACACTTTTTTGGGCCCTGGGGAGTTTCTCACTTACAATTCTCTTACAATTCTAAGCCCACATTAGAATTTCTTTTAGCAGTGGAGCTGAATTCAGGGATCGGGCCGCCATTTTGAGAGGGTGCCCTGAGTCCCCACCCATGGACAATGTCACCCCCCCCCCACACACACACATGGACACTACCATACACCACCCAAGTGAGGACACCCTGCTATGGTGTCTCTGGGGTCCCCCTTCTTAAGGCCTCCACAAGCCCCCTTACAACATCCCTCCCTTTCAGGACCCACACCCATCATCCACCTCCAACCTCCCGAAAGCCCCTACCTAACTGCCCTGCACTCTCCCACCCTTCAAACCTACCCACCACCCTCATTTTATGGGCAAGGCCTCTTGCCTCCTGACTCTTGGCAGTGCCACCCTGGCACTCAGCCACCCTTGGCAGTGCCACCCTGGCACCCAGGCAGTGCTCCTACTGGCTTGGCAGTGCCAGGGTGGCAATGCCAAGGTGCCTGCTGGGCTGTACCAAAGTTTCCAAGTGTTCCAGGTGGAGAGCTGGGGTGCCACCCTGCACTTAGCCCACCACCCTGTGGTCTCCAATGGCCTGAGAGATCCCCCGGAAGCCATTCCGCTTGGTCCATGTTTGTGTGGACCAGCACAGAATGGTGTCCAGCAGTAGCCTCCCTGGGGAGGCTGAACAATCAAAGAAGGCCATTAGATCCCGCGCAGGTAGGTCACAAGTAGGTTTACAACCTACCTCCGCAACGTCATTCGGTCCCGCCCATTTGGGGCGGGGTTCCAACTCTGACGTCTTGCGGAACTTCGGAGAATCCCAGGAGGTGCGAGCCTGTCGGGAGGCCCGCTGGACAGCTTTCCCGGCATTCTCCTTCGGATTGCACTCAAGCGAGAGCCCAGCGTGACCGGAGATTCGTGCCCAGAGTCTTTGAATATTTTTAATGGAAGAGTTAGATAGATCTTGATCAACGAAGGAGAGAAAGATTATCTAGGGTAGACAGGGATGTGGAGTTGAGGTCACAATCAGATCAGTCATGATCTCATTGGATAGAGGAACAGCCTTGAGGCATCAAGTGGCCTTCTCTTCCTCCTAATTTGTATGTTTGACTGTCAACTTAAAGTCCACTGAGGAATGGACGATGTGAGACAAGGCTTGATACTTTTGACGCTGCCATGAACAAGATGCAGATCACCTAGGGATTGCATCCAAAATGAATGTCTTGGCATCAGATACTAACAGTGAGGAGACCCAGATGCTGCTAGATTATCATTGCTGATGAGCTGCGTCAACCATTGCTGTCCCTTGAGGAATAAAGGTTCAAAACCTTTCCATTCTACACTCCAAATAAAGATTTAAACACATCTCCCTGATGACACACAAGTGTCCAGAGGCTAGTTGCCCTGAAGTTGACATCACATGAATGGAATACTCTGGTCTCCAGCAGCCCGCCTGGGCTCACACCCTGCCTCCGACTGCTGCAGGAACATTTCTGTGAGGTGGTCTCCAGAAAGTGACCCCAATTCTAACCCTGAGCCATATCCCACTGAGGTGTGTGCCTTGCACTGGTGGAGGGTGCAGGTGTGCTGTGACAACCCTTCGTGAGCCCCCGCATCCTCAGACCTGTTCCTGCTGCTCAGCAGTGGCTGGCCGTGATCTGCTCGTGATGCAGTGGATGAGCTGACACTCTTTCAGAGTACATTTGACTCATGTGATTGACAGAATTTGATGAAGCGATGGAGCTGTGATCTGTGCTCTGATGAAGAATCATCCAGACTTGAAATGCTAGCTTTATTCTCTCTCCACAGATGCTGTCAGATGCTGAGATCTTCCAGCATTTTCTGTTTTCAGCTTCCAGCATCTGCGTATTTTGCTCTTACCTGTACTAGGTTGCCAGGAGATGCTAATCTTCACATTGTCGCAGGAGATATCCCTGTCCTCCCCAGCAAGATCAGCTGCAGTGTCCTCAAACTCAATGAGGTGGTTATCTCTGCCTTCCCTCTCCCACTCTGGGTTTGCTCTCTGTGTTTGTGTCAGCTTGGCCTCTATGAAGACAAAACAATGTAATGTGATTAGAGGGGAAGCAGATGATTGGGTGAAATGTATGTCTCCTGTGTATGATGAGCCCTCGCCAGAAAGGGACAAAGTTTGAGCAACATGATAGATGGTGAAAGTGTCCGTGTGAGTATGAGTGTTGAAAAGTGTCCCCCGTTAATTGATTTTTGAGATCTGTGAAGAGATCCGCCATTCGAGTAGATGGTGCTGTGGTGAGAGTTTGATAGTGAAGGGAGCTGCGAGAGGAACTGAGCGGATGAGATAATTAATTCGCTTCCTGCACTACATGGCACGGTTCCCAACCGCGCTGACCTCCTGCATGACAGCTCCCGGGCCAGACAGGTGAGTTTGGTATGCTTCCTGGGGCCATGCCTTAGGTAGAGGCTATACCTCTGTGCCAGACGCCTCAAATCAAAGCCTCGAGGGAATGGTGGTTGAATTAGGGTGCAGGCTTCCTGGTGAGGTTGTTAGCCTTTCGCTTCTGTGTTTCGGACATCCTGCACAGTCTTGCAGAGAGTGAGATGTATGTGTTAAATATACGTTTACATCTGGTACCCGGACCTTCTAACCCACCAGTGATGGCAGCTCCCGCCCGCCAGGTGATTTGGACAGATACTCACGTGTGCATAATTAATGAGGCTCCAAGTGCGGAATTGGGTGCGGGTTTACGCCATGCTGGCCAACGGGCACCACCAGAATCGCTCGCCGCTGCACTTAGACAAAAAAATGGAGAATTCCGCCCTAAAAGTAAATAAAAAGATCAAATAAAAAGATCAAGTATGGTGGGAAAATCGAAAAACATACCTAAAGGTACAGTGTGTTGGGGCATTTAATAACAGGATTTAAATAATTTGGTTTGATATAACTAGGTTCAGCTGTAATTATACAACTATAACAGCAAAAAAAAAGAAGATAACACAAATGATTTAGAAAATGTTTAACCTACTGCAGGAAAATGACTAAAAATAAGGAATGAAGAAATGTGAATAAACTCCCTCTTGCAGATAATAGATAATGAAAGAGATTTATGTGGTAGTAAAAAAGAAGAATCCCTTCTCATGAATACAAGGTCATTTATATAACACACTGATACACTAAAATAGTGTGATATGGAATTACAGATTACAGTTTAATATCTATGATTTTCTGTCCCTGAAGGTAACAAATACTGAGAACAAGTCAAATTGGGCTCCGCTCCGTTATTTTTTAGCTTAACCCTTCTCATACAGGGCCAGAGAGTCTGGAAAATTATCTTCATGATTTGAGAATTACACACAGTGAAAACACAAAATAAAAGAAACTGGAGGAATAAATTATTGATTTGTATTTAAACAAGTGGAAACAATGCCCCAGATAAAGAGATTAAACTAAGATGTTCA
>NW_024055912.1:0-28027 GCF_902713615.1 Scyliorhinus canicula | reverse complement strand
TCGCCCCCCCCTGTACGCCGCTGCCCCCTACCCCAACCACCACCCCCCCTCACCACCCCTACCTCCCTCCAACGCCCCTACCCCCCTCCCCACCACCCTACCCCCCTCCAACGCCGCCCCCCATCTCTCGCAACGCCGCAACCCCCCACCCTCAACGCCGCAACCCCCCCTCATCGCCGCAACCCCCCCCCCCTCAACGCCTGTACCCACACCCCGTCCCCCTCCCTCTGAAGGCCGGTACCCACACAGCCCCCCCCCCCTCTCCTCCTCCCCCCCTTCCTTCCTCCACCCCCCTTCTTCCTCCCCCCCCTTCTTCCTCCCCCCCCTTCCTTCCTCCTCCCCCCCCTTCTTCCTCCTCCCCCCTTCTTCCTCCCCCCCTTCCTTCCTCCTCCCCCCCTTCTTCCTCCTCCCCCCTTTCCTTCCTCCGTTAGTGGAGGGGGGGTGCGGCGTTAGTGGGGGGTGGGGGGTGGGGAGGGTGCGGCGTTGGAGTGGGGTAGGGGTGGTGAAGGGGGTAGGGGTGGTGAGGGGAGGGGGTTGGGGTAGGGGCAGCTGCATGCAGAGGGGGGGGCGACGGTGCGTTGGCCCCGGGCATCAGTTGCCCCCCTCTCTGCACGCCGCTGCCCCTACCCCAACCCCCCCTCACCACCCCTACCCACTTCACCACCCCTACCCCCCTCCAACGCCGCACCCCCCCCCCCACTAACGGAGGAAAGAAGGGGGGGGAGGAAGGAAGGGGGGGGGAGGAAGGAAGGGGGGGAGGAAGGAAGGGGGGAGGAAGGAAGGGGGGGAGGAAGAAGGGGGGGGAGGAAGGAGGGGGGGGGAGGAAGGAAGGGGGGGAGGAAGGAAGGGGGGGAGGAAGGAAGGGGGGGAGGAAGGAAGGGGGGAGGAAGGAAGGAGGGGAGGAAGGAAGGGGGGGAGGAAGGAAGGGGGGGAGGAAGGGGGGGAGGAAGGGGGGGAAGGAGGAAGGGGGGGAGGGAGGAAGGGGGGGAGGAAGGAAGGGGGGGAAGAAGGAAGGGGGGGAGGAAGGAAGGGGGGGGGGAAGGAAGGGGGGGAGGAAGGAGGGGGGAGGAAGGAAGGGGGGGAGGAAGGAAGGGGGGGAGGAAGGAAGGGGGGGAGGAAGGAAGGGGGCGGAGGAGGAGAGAGGGGGGAGGAGGAGAGAGGGGGGTGTGGGTACTGGCCTTCAGAGGGAGGGGGACGGGGTGTGGGTACCGGCGTTGAGGGGGGGGGACCCGGCGTTGAGGGGGGGGGACCCGGCGTTGAGGGGGGGGGACCCGGCGTTGAGGGGGGGGGGACCGGGCGTTGAGGGGGGGGGGGAGACCCGGCGTTGAGGGGGGGGGGAGACCCGGCGTTGAGGGGGGGGAGACCGGCGTTGAGGGGGGGGGACCCGGCGTTGAGGGGGGGGGGGACACGGCGTTGAGGGGGGGGGGTTGCGGCGTTGCGAGAGATGGGGGGCGGCGTTGGAGGGGGGTAGGTGTGGTGGGGAGGGAGGTAGGTGTGGTGGGGAGGGAGGTAGGGGTGGTGGGGAGGGAGGTAGGGGTGGTGGGGAGGGAGGTAGGGGTGGTGGGGAGGGAGGTAGGGGTGGTGAGGGGGGGGGTTGGGGTAGGGGGCCAGCGGCGTACAGAGGGGGGGGGCGACGGTGCGTTGGCCCCGGGCATCCGTCGCCCCCCCCTCTCTGCCCGCCGCTGCCCCCAAACCCCCCCCCCCCCAAATGCCAGAACCCCCCCCCCCCCAAATGCCGGAACACCCCCCCCCCCCCAAATGCCGGAACACACAACCCCCCCCAAAAATGCCGGAACACACCCCCCCCCAAATGCCGGAACACACAACCCCCCCCCCCCAAATGCCGGAACACACCCCCCCCCCCCAAATGCCGGAACACACCACACCCCCCCCAAATGCCGGAACACCACCCCCCCCCCCAAATGCTGGAACACACACCCCCCCAAATGCCGGGTCTGTTCTCCTCCTCCCTCCTCCAAAAACGCCGAGTCTCACCACTTCCGCAGCTGGTGAAACTGACGCGTATCGCGTCAGTCAGCTGCTGGCCCCTCCGGGAACGGAGATTGCCAGCTTAAAAGAAGGCCCCGACGCCGGAGTGATTAACACCGATTTTTCTCGCCGGAAACCCGCGTTACGACGGGCAACGGAGAATCCCGCCCGAGGTTAGGTCTTCATAAAGAATGTGGCATATGTGATGTACTTGGTCTTGGGACAAATGCAGGTATTCCCAGCACGGCCTCTCACTCAGTTGTAAATAGGACACTCTTTAACACTAAACCCTCGGTCTGTCCAGTCACCTCTGTTGTCTGGGTCTCTCCTCACCTTCCTGTTCATGCTCTGCCAATGCCAAACGGCTCCATTCATTGACCATGACCAGCTGGTAGGTCATCAGTATGTCACTTCAGAAAATGGAGCACAGCAACTTTGTGCAACTCATCTCATTTATACCTTATCATCCCACAGAACCCCGTGTCTGCGTGGGTGTCGCCCCCACAACCCAAAAATGTGCAGAGTAGGTGGATTGGCCACGCTAAATTGCCCCTTAATTGGAAAAAAAATAATTGGGTAATCATCCCACAGAGGGCTCCGTGCATCACATTTCTGGAATGCCATCTTGATCACCTCAATGTGTGCGCTAATGTCTCAGGGACAAGGTTGCATCAGCCACCTGCAAATAAGGCAGCAAAATTTGTACAGCTCTACATTTCCCATAGGTTTCCAAATTAGGGCTTCATTTTTGGGATACTTTAATCATTCTTGTCTTCAATGTTTCATTTCAGGGAGAAAGCAACATGATGAATGGATCCAGGGCTCAATGCTGCCATTTGCCAGAGTCCTCATGCAATGGAGGAGGTGAAGGATGGAGAAGTGTTGCTGAGCACTGCTCAAGCAGGAGACACTGCTGGGAAGATATGGTCAAGGGGAGCCAGAGCATGAACAGGAAGGTGAGGAGGAGTGACCCAGACAACAGAGGTGACTCGCCAGACTGAGGGCTTATTATCAAAGAGTGTCCGATTTACAAATGAGTGAGAGGCAGTGCGGGGCACACTTCACGCGTCGCATCATGTATGCCATGTTCTTTGTGAAGACCTCATGCCATATGGCGTTGGTGACTTCCCCCTACCAGTGGCCTTGAAGGTGACTACAGTGCTCAATTTATTTTCCTGGGTCTTTCCACAGGTCAACAGGGGACCTATGAGGTATCTCAGTCTGTAGCACATCGATGTATAAACGAGGTCACTGCTGCTCTTTGCTGGAAGATCTATTATTATGTCAGGTCTGCTGTAAACCGGAATAGCCAGGCTGCAAAATTCACTGGCTTCGTTACCACCTCAGGCTTCCCAAGAGTTTAAGGTGCAATAGGTTGTATCAATGTGGCTATATGGTCTCCATGGCAGCAGCCCTAATGTTTATAAACGACAAGGGCTGTCATTCCATCAACGTACAACGGAAAATGAAAATCGTGTATTGTCACAAGTAGGCTTCAAATGAAGTTACTGTGAAAAGCCCCTAGTCGCCACATTCTGGTGCCTGTTCGGGGAGGCTGGTACAGGAAATGAACCATGCTGCTGGTCTGCCTTGGTCTGCTTTAAAAGCCAGCAATTTAGCCCTGTGCTAAACCAGCCCTGGTGTCTGATCAGTGGAAGCACATCATTCATGTTTGTGCACAGTACTCAGGGAGTTGCCATGACTCCTTCATCTTCAGTCACTCCCAGGTGCCTGAGATTTTCAATGGGCCAATACATCTGCAGCGATGTCTGCTGGTGGATAAGGGCTAACCAATTAAAGACTGACTGATGACGCCAGTGCATTATCCGGAGAAGAGGTACAATGCTGCTCACAGCGAAACATGCTTCCTCATAGAGCAGACCGTAAAGCTTTTGAAGATGTTTTGTAGCTGCTTGGACCGCTCAGTGCATTGCACACTTCACAATCTGGCTGTGCAAAGAGGGAATCCCTTGTGAGAGGATGAGCTGGAGCAGGAAGAGAGCTCCTCAGAAGATGAGGAGGTGCAGGAAGCCGAGGAGTCTGCTGAGGGACAGTAGGAGTGCGATGATGCCATGGAAGAAGGAAGACACGGGAGCGTGCTCCTGATAATTTAATTGGTGACAGGATCCAGGAACAGTAAAATTAAGTGAGATCATCTGGTCACGTCTCCTAGCCCTCAATGCCATTCCCTGTCATCTCAAGGGATGTTCAACCAATCGCTGAGAGAACAGGTCCTGCATTCACACTTGTGCTTCCTGGCCTCATGACTTGCTGGGACCTGGTCTCAGCATTGGTTTGCAGTGCCCTGGGGATGTGTTCACTCTGGAAGCTGAGAATCCGCTGAGGAACAAAAGTGATGTGAGGTCATTCATCCTCTTCCTGAACTGGGTGGTGTTTCTGGCGTGGTTGCCAGCCACGTTAACCTCCTGGGTGACGGCCTTCCAGGCCAGAGACATGACATTCGGGTGCTCCCTCAACCCACCCCTGGGGTAGAGGACAGATCAAGGCCTCAAGAGCCTGGTGGCTGAAGCCTTCTTCTTCAAGCTGCTACCTTTTCCTTTTGGTTGATGAAATGCTGGACAGTCTCATAAGGACGGGTGGGCTGGAGACAGTGAGATGTTTGTGTGTTGGATTGGTGTTTAAGTATGGTGATGGGCACCTTCGAAACCACCAGTAGATGGTGGGCGGATGAATCAGTTCCCAACTTGCCAGGAGATTTATCCCGATACTCGCCTGTACATGATGAGCTTCCAAGCACAGAATTGGGCCTGAGATCCCATCATTCCGACAAGAAGGGGGAATCTGTGGGAAAATGTATTGTCAGCTACTGGACAGAGCATGAACACCAGTTGACGAGACCAGATGGAAATGGGAGGATGAAGTGGGGTGAGGACTTTGGAGCGAAGCACTGAGCAGGGCCAATCCACCGCCTCCTGCGCAAGGCACGGCCTCATGCAGTTCAAAGTAGTGCGCAGAGCACACTTGACCAGAACTCGAATGAGCAGGTTCTTTCCGGAGGTGGAGGACAAATGTGAACGGCCGGCCAGAGGGGCCCGGCTAACCACACCCACAATGCCATTCCCTGTCATCTCAAGGGATATTCAACCAATTGTCTGCGATTATCAGGTCCTCTAATAGTGTGGTCTCTGGAGCCCCGGTGTACCCTACTGTCTCCTTATGGAGGAAGTGCTTTATTTGCAGGTGTCTCATTTCCTGTCCTGTTGGCAGTTCCCATTCCTCTGTCAGTTCGTCCAGTGTCGCTAGTATATGACCTACATAGAAGTCCCTAACTGTCAGTGTGCCCCCGTCCCGTCTCCATTCCCTGAAGGTGGTGTCTAACATGGCTGGGGGGGGGGAATTTGTGATTGCCGCAGATGGGAGCCATGGGGGACATCCTAGTCAGCCCGAAGTGCTGCCTTAATTGGGCCCACGTTTTCAGTGTGGCCGCTACCAGTGGGCTTGATGTGTATTTTGCCGAGGGGGATGGTAGTACTACTGTAGCCAAGGCCCGGAGAGTCATCCCCTTGCAGGAGGCTTCCTCCATCTGCACCCACTCTGAGTTTGTTTACCCATCACCTCACTCTTTCCGCCTTTGCTGCCCAGTGGTAATACTGCAGGTTTGGTAATGCTAAGCCACCTTTCCGCCTTTGCTGCCCAGTGGTAATACTGCAGGTTTGGTAATGCCAAACCACCTTTGAGTTTCCTCCGTTACAGTGTCTGTTTGGGAACTCTCGGGTTCTTACCCCCCCCCCCTCCCACACACACACACACAAACGCCATAATTAAGCTGTCTACATTTTTGAAAAGGACTTTGGGGATGAAGATTGGTATGGATCTAAACAGGAAGAGGAACCTCGGCAGCACGTTCGTCTTGATCGTCTGCACTCTCCCTACCAGGGAGAGTGGGAGTTCGCCGCACCTTTGTATGTCCTTTGTGACTTCCTCCACCAAGCTGATCAGGTTCCACTTGTGGATCTGTGTCCAGTCTCTGGCTATTTGGATCCCCAGGTATCGGAATCTGTTCTGGGCTGTTTTAAACGGGAGCCCCTCCAGCTCTGCCCCTCCCTCGTTTGGGTTCACTGGGAATGCCTCACTTTTGCCCAGGTTGAGCTTGTAACCCGAGCAGGTTCCAAACTCCTTCAGGATCCTCAGTATTTCCTTCAGTCCCTCCTGTGGCTTTGAGACGTATAGGAGCAGGTCATCCGCATAGAGGCCGACTCTATGCTCTCTGTCTCCTCTCTGGATTGCTTTCCAGCTTTTCATGTCCCGCAGAGCTATTGCCAGGGATTCAATTGCTAGTGCGAACAAAAGCGGGGACAACGGGCATCCTCCTTGCCTTGTGCCTCTTTGTCACTGGAAGTATTCAGAGCTGGTGGTGTTGGTTTGAATGCTCACCTTGGGAGCATTGTGCAGGAGTCTCACCCGGGTAGTGAATCCCGCTCCTCGCCCAAACAGTTCCAGTACCTCAAGGAGGTACTTCCACTGGGAGGGGGGGGGGGGGGGTCATTATTACATTCAGCAGCCGCCTGATGTTCGCAGTGAGTTGTCTACCCTTAATAAAGCCCGTTTGGTCCTCTGTGACCGCCTCTGGTACCCGGCTTTCCAGCCTTTTGGCCAGGACCTTTGTGAGTATTTCTGTGTCTCCATTCAGCAGCGAAATGGGTTTTTATCCTTTTTGGGTATCAGTGAGATTGTGACTTGCACTAACGTGGGAGACAAAGTGCCCCTTGCCAGCGAGTCTGCGAACATGCCCCTTAGGTGTGGGGCCAGGGCTGGTGCAAATTTTTTTATAGAAGTCCGCCGGGAACCCGTCATGTCCCGGTGCCTTTTTTAGAAGTATTTCTGATGTAAATTTTGAAAGTATTTGACTACTTGAGAAAACAACAATTTATATTTTTACAGCACATTTAACATAATAATAGGTCCCAAGGCATTTCACACTAACATGAAGGCATTATATAACAAATTAAGACACAAAGCCACATAACAGGATGTGAGAACAGGTGGCTAAAGGAAAATAGCAAGCGAGGCACTGAGGAGTTTATGGAGGAATTTCCCGAGCTCAGGGCCGAGATAGACCACTGAGGGTAAGGTCACAAATGGTGGAATGATTAAAATTGGGGATATTCAGGAGGCCAGAATTAGAGAAGCACAGATATCTCAGAGGTTGTGGAGTTCTGAGGAATTCTATGTTTCTATGGTTTTCTATGGCTGGAGGAGATTACAGAGCTAGGGAAGATCAAGGCCACAGAGGGATTTGAACACAAGGCTGAGAATTTTAATATTGAGGTGTTTCTTAACCAAGGAGCCAGTGTCGGTCAGTGGGAACAGGGATGATGGGTAAATTAGAACGTCATATTATTTCTAAAGAAGTAACGATACTTGAACAATGAACGATCCAGAGTAAGAATTAACTGGGGGAGAGCCGATATCAGTGGGGCAAGAAGAGAGCTGGACTGAATAGACCGGACCAAAAGGTTGCCGGAAAAAAAAAGTAACTGATCAAAGGGCTCCGGCTACCTTTAAAAAAATAAGTGGTTTGCGCACAATAACGGATAATCACTCCAACAGCAAACATTGGGCAAACAAATCCAGAGCTCCAAGGATGATAAACAAGATAAAAATTAAGATAAGGAAGAAAAAAGTGTTCTTATGCCAGGTGTCGAGTAGAGAATTCCATTGAGAACCAAACGGAATACAGAAGGTTCAGAGGGTAGGTGAAAAAACACATTAGAGAAGTGAAGAGGGATTATGGGAAAAGACTGGCAGCCAACGTAAAGGGGAATCCCAAAGTCTTCTATCAGCATTAAAAAAAGTAAAATTGTGGTAAAATGGCTCAAAAGGAATTTGTACAGGGAGGCAGGAAGAACGGCTGGTGTACTAATTGACTACTTTTCATATGTCTTTACCAAGGAGGAAGAGGAGGAACTCTGTCACTAGAAGGGTTCAGAATTGATAAGGGGGAAGTGTTGAAAAACTATTTTGCTGCTTAAAATTAACAAGGCAGTGGGCCAGATGAGATTAATCCAAGGATATTGAAGCACGGGCATCACGGAAGCACAGTGGTAAACACAGTTGCTTTACAGCGCCAGGTACCTGGGTTTGATTCCCGGCTTGGGTCACTGTCTGTGTGGAGTCTGCACGTTCTCCCCGTGTCTGAGTGTGTTTCCTCCGGGTGCTCTGGTTCCCTCCCACAAATCCCGAAAGACTTGCTTATTAGGTCTGAATTCTCCCTCAGTGTACCCGAACAGGTGCCAGAATTTGGCTATCAGGGGCTTTTCACAGTAACTTCATTGCAGTGTTAAAGTAAGCCTATGTGTGACAATAATAATAAAGATTATGGGCCGAATTTGACAGAAATCTTTGGATCCTCACTGTCTTCAGGTGATGTCCCAGAGGACTGGAGAATAGCCAACGTTGTTTCTTTGTTTAATAAGGATGATCCAGGGAACTACAGGCCAGCGGGACCTTACGTCAGTGGTAGGGAAATTACTGGAGAGAATTCTTCAAGACAGTATCTACTCCCATTTGGAAGCAAATGGACGTATTAGCAAGAGGCAGCACGGTTTTATGAAGGGGAGATCGTGTCTCACTAACTTGATAGAGTTTTCCGAGCAGGTCACAAAGATGACTGATGCAGGTAGGGCAGTGGATGTTGTCTATATGGACTTCAGTAAGGCCTTTGACAAGGTCCCTCATGGCAGACTGGTACAAAAGATGAAGTCACACGGGATCAGGGGTGAGCTGGCAAGATGGATACAGAACTGGCTAGGTCATAGAAGGCAGAAGAGTAGCAATGGAAGGGTGCTTTTCTGATTTGAGGGCTGTAACTAGTGGTGTTCCGCAGGGAGCAGTGCTGGGACCTTTGCTGTTCGTAGTATATATAAATGATTTAGAGGAAAATGTAACTGGTCTGATTAGTAAGTTTGCAGATGACACAAAGGTTGGTGGAATTGCGGATTGCGATGAGGACTGTCAGAGGATACAGCAGATTTAGATCGTTTGGAGACTTGGATGGAGAGATGGCAGACGGAGTTTAATCCGGACAAATGTGAGGTAATGCATTTTGGAAGGTCTAATGCAGGTAGGGAATATACAGTGAATGGTACAACCCTCAAGAGTATTGACAGTCAGAGAGATCTACGTGTACAGGTCTACAGGTCACTGAAAGGGACAACACCGGTGGAGAAGGTAGTCAAGAAGGCATATGGCTTTCTTGCCTTTATTGGCCGGGGCATTGAGTATAAAAATTGGCAAGTCAGTTGCAGCTGTATAGAACCTTAGTTAGGCCACACTTGGAGTATGGTGTTCAATTCTGGTTTCCACACTACCAGAAAGATGTGGAGGCTTTAGAGAGGGTGCAGAAGAGATTTACCAGGATGTTGCCTGATATGGAGGGCATTAGCTATGAGGAGAGGTTGAATAAACTCGGTTTGTTCTCACTGGAACCACGGAGGTTGAGGGGCGACCTGTTAGAGGTCTACAAAATTATGAGGGGCATAGACAGAGTGGATAGTCAGAGGCTTTTTCCCAGGGTAGAGGGATCAATTACTGGGGGATAGGTTTAAGGTGCGAGGGGCAAGGTTTAGAGGAGATGTACAATGCAAATGTTTTACACAGATGGTAATGGGTGCCTGGAACTCGCTGCCGGAGGAGGTGGTAGAAGCAGGGACGATAGTGACATTTAAGGGGCATCTTGACAAATACATGAATAGGATGGGAATAGAGGCATACGGACCCAGGAAGTGTAGAAGATTGTAGTTTAGACAGGCAGCATGGTCGTCACAGGCTTGGAGGGCCAAAGGGCCTGTTCCTGTGCTGTACTTTTCTTTGTTCTTTGAATGGCCTCTTTCTGCAATGTATATTCTGTGATATTGAGTGGAAATTGCAAGGGCACTGGTAGTACTATTTCAGTCTTCCCTAGATTCAAAGGAGGTTCCAGAGGACTGGAGAAATGCGGACATCATGGGTGGGATTCTCCGTTCCTGAGACTAAGGGTTGGGGCAAGACTCTCCCTTCTGGGGACTAAGGCCGGGATTCTCCGGTATCCGGCAGGCAGGCCGTACCGGCGCCAAAGAATGGCGTGAGCCAGTCAGCCTCGGGCCGCTCAGAAGGTGCAGAGGGGGCTAGGTCGGCATTGGAGTGGTTGGCGCCGCGCCAACCGACGCCTAAGGGCCGCCGTCGGCAGGCGCGAGTTGGCGCATGCACAGGAGCGCCAGCATGTTCCCAGAACCACTGCTAGATTCCTGCGCATGCGCAGGGGTTTCTTCTCGCCGCCGGCGATGGCGGAGCTTTACACAGGCCGGTGTGGAGGGAAGAGTGCCGCCACGGCACAGGTTGCCGCCCTCTGGCCAGGTCCCGCCAGTACGGACCTGGTTTAATCGATGCCGGCTGGACGGGCCGAAAACGGGCGGTCCCCCGCTCGGCTCATCGGGGGAGAATCGCCGGGGGCGGGGGGGGGGGGGGGGGGGGGGGCTGCCAATGGCCCCGACCGGCACGGCGCAATTCCCGCTCCTGCCAAAATACCGGCACAGGAGAATTCAGCAGCCAGCGTCGGAGTGACGGGGTGGGATTCACGCCGCCCACCCCGGCATTTTTCTGACCCAATGGGGGGTCAGAGAATCTGCCCTAAGTCCCTGCGCCCGCCAGAAAACGGGCGCGAATCACTCCGGACTTTTTCCTAGAAAATCCGGGGTGATTCTCCATCTTCGAGGGGGCAGCAGGGCCCTGGCGGCATCCTGCAGCTCTGGCTGCCGGCGGGGCCCTGCAGTTATGCCCGTGGGTCCTCGTATGCGTGCGGCGGCTGTCTTCACACCAGTCCATGTGCAACATGGTGGTGCCCTACAGGGGCCCGGTGTGGAGAAACATAGGCACCCCCCCAGAATGAGCGCACCCGCAGATCGGTAGCCGCCCCCCCCCCTCCCCGCCCCCCGTCGGAGTCAGATCCCCCAGCTCCCCCACCAGGATGGCCCCCTCAGCCAGAATGCCGAGTCCTGGGACCACATGAGAACCACTTTCAATGGCCCCGACTGGCGCTGCATAGATTGTGCACACGCAACTGCCGGTGATTCTCCGGTCGCCGGAGAATTGCGTGCCAGCGTGGGAACCTATTTTCAGTAATTCTCCGCCCCTGCGTCGAGCACGATTCGGAGCGGAGGGTTGGGGAATCCTGCCCCTGGACTCTCCGATTTTGAGGCTATGTCCGGAGGAAGTGTCTCGTTCGCCAATGAAAAAAATCGGTGCGGCCCCAGCACCGACCCTCTGACCGGTGAGGGGCTGGCAGCCGCGACACATAAAACACACCGTCTTTACGTAATAAACAACCTGCAGCGGTCGCGACGTACAACATGGCACCGGCCGCGTGCGGACCCGACCTGCCAGATAATGCCCCGCTGGACACCCCCGACCAGTCTCTCCAGTCCTTGCCAAAGCCCAACCCCTCCCCGGCCAGTGGCACGGCTCCCCCCCCCCCCCCCCCCCCCCCCCCCCCCGACTGCAGCGGTACTGAACACAGTCCGCAGCCGCCACGCCAGGTTCACGAAAACTGAGAGCAAACGTGCCCCGCACTGTCGTGAACTCGGCCCATCGGGGGGCGGAGCGTCGAGGAGGGCCTTCAGGTAACATCCTGAGGCAATTCTAACGTGCGGTATACTCCCCGAATACACCGTGTTGGAGGGGCAGAGCATCTGACACAGTTGTCGCCCCCAATTCAGTCTTAAAAAGGGATTCTCCGCCCGATCACTGATTACGATATGGGCGTCGGGGAACGGAGATTCCCCCTTAAGTGTTGACACCAACGCAGAATCCGTTGACTTTTACGACAGAACAATCGGCGCCACATCTGCACCGATTCCGCTACCACTAATGGGCTAGCACTGGCGCCACATGGAACACAATCAATTCTAACGAGAAAAGGTGCCGAATTCGCCGGGTCCGTCATTGACACTCAGGAGGCTGACAGGCCGCAGCTGCACATGAACGATTCTCGAGAGCGGGACCAAGATTTACCGATGCCAAGCTGGAGACCCTCCTGGACGCGGTGGAGGAGAGACGGATGACCCTATATCCCGGCCCGGGAAGGAGGCTGCCAGGCTCCGCTGTCTGTCGTGCCTGCGCAGGTGGCAGAGGCAGTCAGAGCCGTGGGCTTCGTCACCCAGACCGGCATGCAGTGCCAAAACAAAGGACACGATCTCCTCAGGTCAGCAAGGGTGAGTTGGCAGCACTGTGGCCTGACACTGACACCAGCCCCCCCCCCCCCCCAAAACACACTCGTAACCCGCCCCCTCCCGGGATGGCCGAATACCCACCCTGCCCTACATGCCAGCACCCATATCAGCCGCTGTGGTCAGGTGACCTGGCCCTGAGGCCACCAGCTACCCAACCCCATGACTGAATGCGTCGGACTATCTAACAGTGTTGTTGTTTGTGTCCCGTCCCCCCAGGGCACCCATTTTGGATGGCCACCTAACAAAGGGAAACCCCAGAGTGCTGGGTCGCATACACAAGGTAGTTGCTCCCACAGGGTTGTGGCGGGGGCAAACCCCCCCCCCCCCCATCAGAATAGTCACTTGGAATATCAAGAGACTTAACTGCCCAGTGAAACGATCCTGAGTTTTCGCCCACTTGAAAAGTATGAGAGCCGATATAGTCTTCCTCCAAGAGACTCACCTGAGGGAGAAGGACTGACTGCGGGTAAGGGAGGGCTGGATGGGGCAGACAAAGAACAAAGAACAAAACAGCACAGGAACAGGCCCTTCGGCCCTCCAAGCCTGCACCGACAATGGTACCTGCCTAAACTAAAACCGTTTGCACTTACGGAGTCCGTATCCTTCCATTCCCACCCTATTCATCTATTTGTCCAGATGTCCCTTAAATGCCACTATCGTACCCGCTCCCACCACCCCCCCAGGCACCCTCTGTGTAAAAAACTTGCCTTGCACATCTGTTCTCTTTTCCCCACGCACTTTAAACCTATGTCCTCTAGTACTTGGCTCTCCTACCCTAGGAAAGAGTATCTGACTATCCATTCTGTCCATGCCACTCATAACCTTGTAGACCTGTATCAGGTCGCCTCTCAACATCCGTCGACCCAGTGAGAACAGACCAAATTTATCTAACCTCTCCTCATAGCTAATTCCCTTCATACCAGGCAACATTCTGGTAAACTGCTTCTGTACTCTCTCCAAAGCATCCACATCCTTCTGGTAATGTGGTGACCAGAATTGTACACAGTATTTCAAATGAGGCCTAACTAAGGTTCTGTACAGCTGCAACATAACTTGCCAATTTTTATATTCAATGCCCCAACTGATGAAGACCAGCATGCCGTATGCCTTCTTGACCACCTTAACCACATGTGTTGCCACTTTCAGTGATCGGTGGACATGCATGTCCAGATGTCTCTGCCTGTCAATACTCACAAGAGTTCTACCATTTACCGTGAAATTTCTACATACATTGGACTTTCCAAAGTTCATTACCTCACACTTGTCCGGATTAAACTCCACCTGCCATCTCTCCACCCAAGACTCCAACGTGTCTATATCCTGCTGTATCCTCTGACAATCCTCTTCACTATCCGCAACTCCACCAATTTTTGTCTCATTTGCGAACTTACTAATCAGACCAGCTACATTTTCTTCCAAATCATTTATATACACCCCGAACAACAAAAGCCCCAGTACTGATCCCTGTTGAACGCCGCTAGTCACAGCCTTCCATTTAGAAAAGCACCCTTCTACTGTTACTCTCTGTCTTCTGTACCCAAGCCAGTTCAGTATCCAACTTGCCAGCACTCCTCTGATCCCATGAGACTTCACCTTTTGTACCAGTCTACCATGAGGTACCTTGTCAAAGGCTTTACTGAAGTCCATGTATACAACATCTACTGCCTTTCCCTCATCTATCATCTTTGTTACTGCCTCGAAAAACTCGATCAAATTAGTGAGGCGCGACCTCCCCGTCACAAAACCATCACTAACAAGTCCATTTGTTTTCAAATGTGAGTAAATCTTGACTCTAAGAATCTTTTCCAATAATTTCCCTACCACTGACATAAGGCTCACAGGCCTATAATTTCCTGGATTATCCCTGCTGCCCTTCTTAAACAATGGAACAATATTGGCTACTCTCCAGTTCTCTGGAACTTCACCTGTAGCCAATGAAGATGCAAAGATTACTGTCAAGGCCCCAGCAATTTCCTCCCTTGCCTCCCTCAGTATTCTGGGGTAGATCTCATCAGGCCCTGGGGACTTTTTTAAAAAATGTATTTTATTAAAATGTGTATCAAAACAGGTTAAGGTGAATAAACACCCCGGGAAACATACTTCCCATCAATCAGCTATACAGTCTGTACAGAATTTTCCGCTTTTTCACCCCTCCCCTCCCTCGCGACGAACAGCCCCTCAAACACGGTCACAAACATCCTCCACCTTTCCTAAAATCCCCCTGAAGAACCCCTTAACTCATACTTTATCTTCTCTAATTGCAGGAAGTCCTGCAGGTCACACAACCAAGCCGCTATCCCCAGTGGCAATGCCGACCTCCACTCCAGCAAAATTCGCTGCTGTTCAATCAGAGAGGCAAAGGCCAAGACATCGGCCTTCCTCCTCTCCATGAGCTCTGGAATCTCTGAAACCCCAAATATCACTAACAAAGGGGTCCGGGTCCACCTCCTCCTCCACTATCCTGGCTAAGGATACACTCCCGCCCAGAATATTCCCAATTGTCACAACCCCAAAATTCGCATGATTCGCTGGCCCCCGGCCACACCTTTCACACTCATCTGCTACCCTCTGGAAGAACCCACTCATTCTCGCCCGAGTCATATGCACCCTGTGCATCACCTTAAACTGTATCAGGCTCATCCTTGCACAAGAGGAGGTTCCGTTTATCCTGTGCAGTGCCTCACTCCATACTCCCCAATTGCTCTTCCCTCCCAACTCCGTTTCCCATTTCTCCTTGATCTTCACCACCCGCTCGCCAGGCCCTGTGGACTTATCTACTTTAATGCTTTTTAAGATGCCCAATGCCTCCTCTTTATTAATATCAACATGACTTGGGCAGCACGGTGGCCTAGTGGTTAGCACAACCGCCTCACGGCGCTGAGGTCCCAGGTTCGAATCCCGGCCCTGGGTCACTGTCTGTGTGGAGTTTGCACATTCTCCCCGTGTCTGCGTGGGTTTCGCCCCCACAACCCAAAAAATGTGCAGAGTAGGTGGATTGGCCACACTAAATTGCCCTTAATTGGAAAAAATAATTGGGTAATCTAAATTAAAAAAAAAATAAATATCAACATGACTCAGAATATCTACACACTCTATCCTATACTCCTCATCCACCAAGTCCTTCTCTTTGGTGAATACTAAGGCAAAGTATTCATTTAGTATCTCACCCATTTCCTCTGGTTCCATACATAGATTCCCTCCAACATCCTTGAATGGACCAACCCTATCTCTGGCTACCCTCTTACTCTTTACATATGACCTACCATTCAAGTTACAGGACGAGAGCTAGGGTGGTAGCCATACTGATAAGTAAGAGGACGATGTTCACTGCGACAAAGATGGTTACAGACCAAGGGAGATGGTACGCCATGGTCAGCGGTGTCCTAGACAGGGCACTGGTTCTGGTCACGTGGATGTGGCCAATTGGGACGACACGGAATTTATAAAGTAGACCACGCCGGAAATTCCTGACATAGATACGCACCGACTGATCATGGGGGGGTTCTTTAACTGTATACAAGACCAACTGATGGACAGATCAAACCCTAGAACAGGGAAAACAGCAGGCATGGCCAAAGAACCGGAAACATTTGTGGAACAGATGGGGGCAGTGGACTCATGGCTGTTCATGCACCCAGGTGAGAAATAATTCTCTTTTTTCTCGCAAATACACAAGGTCTAAACCCGTATCTACTTCTTTGTAGTGAGGAATCGGAGCTTCCAGAGATAGTAACGGCGGAATATTCTGCGACTGTAATCATAGAATCATAGAATCTCTCCAGTGCAGAAAGAGGCCATTCAGCCCATTAAGTCTGCACCGACACTTCGAAAGACACCCCACCTATGCCCAATCCCCTGCCCTGTAACCTCACCCTAAGGGGCAATTTGTCATGGCCAACCAACCTAACCTGCAAATCTTAAGACTGTGGGAGGAAACCGGAGCACCCGGAGGAAAGTCACGCAGACACGGGGAGAATGTGCAAACTCCACACAGACAACGACCCGAAGTCGGAATCGAATCCAGGTGCCGCCCCATCTCCGACCATGCTACACATTACATGGATGTGAGGTTGGAGACAGCCCGTGCCTAACACCCCACATGGAGGTTGATACTTTTGGCCGATAAAGTCTTCTGCCAAAAAACATCACAGGCCACAGACGAGTATATTACTAACAACTGGAAGGGGGAGGTCTCACCCTCCACATTCTGGGAGGTGCTGAAGGCTGTGATTAGAGGAGAAACTATTGTCTACAAGGCATGCAGAGACAGGGAAGAGAGGGTAACTAGGCAGCAACTGATTGACCCCATTCTGGAGGTCGACAGAAAATACTCCGAGGACCCGACCGTCAAGCTTCTGACGGAGAAAGAAAAGCTGCAAATGGACTATAACCTGCTCTCCACCAGGAAAGAAGGGTACCAACTTGACCAGACACGAGGCACCTTCTACGAACATGGAGAGAAAGTCAGCCGCCTGCTGGCTCACCAAGTGAGAAAGCAGGCAGCCAAGAGGGAAATAGCGCAGGTGAAGGATAGAAGAGGCAGACTGGTAGCCGAACCAAAAAAGGTCAACAAAGGGTTCGAGGCCTTCTACCAGGGGCTGTACACCTGCGAGCCTCTCGACGGGGACTCGGGTTGAAACAGTTCCTCGATGGGCTGGACATGCCAGTCATTGGGGATGATAGGTGGAGGAAGCTGGAAGCACCACTAAGACTGGGAGAGGTCATGGAGAGCAGCTGCTCCATGCAGGCATTGAAGGCGCCGGGACCAGATGGGTTCCCGGCAGACCTTTACAAAAAATGCACGACGGTACTGGCCTCGCACTTGCGGGAGATGTTCGCGGACTCGCTAGCAATGGGCAGCATGCCTCCAATGCTAACACAGGTCACCACATCGCTGATACCAAAAAAAGACAAAGACCCAATGGAGTTTCGCTGCTCAACGTGGATGCAAAATACTCACAAAATCCTGGCTAAGCAGCTGGAGAACTACATACCAGAGGTGGTCACAGAGTACCAGATGGGCTTTGTCAAAGGTAGATAGCAAACTGCGAACATCAGACGCTTGCTCAATGTGATAATGACCCCATCGGGGGAGAGAACACCAGAGGTGATCATCCCGCTGGACACAGAGAAGGTCTTCAACAGCATTGAGTGGAAGCATCTCATTGAGATACTAGAGAGGTTTGGGCAACGGACAGGGTTCACCTCATGGATGAAACTCCTGTACAACACCCCCAAGGTGAGCATTCAGACCAACACCATCAGCTCTGAATACTTGCAGCTGCACTGAGGCACAAAGCAGAGATGCCCGCTGCCCCCGCTCTTATTTGCCCTGACAATTATGCTACTGGCGATCGCTCTCAGAACGGCGAGAAGTTAGAAGGGAATCCGAAGAGGAGACAGAGAGCACAGTGTCTCACTCTACGTGGGTGACCTGCTCCTCTACATCTTGGACGCGCAAAGCAGCATGGAAGGGATCATGAAACTCTTGAGAGAGTTTTGGAGCCTTCTCGGGCTACAAACTCAACCTGCGCAAGAGTGAAGTATTCTCTGTGAACCCAAGAAGGGGAGGGCCAGAGTCAGAGGGAGTAACATTCAAACTAGCCCAAAGCAAATCCCCCAAGCTGAGGATCCAGATTGCCCACGACTGGACAAGGATCCATAAGTGGAAGCTGATCAGTCTGGCGGAGGTAGTAACAAAGGACATACAGAGGTAAGGCCTTCTTCAGCTCAATGGATAAGATGATAACGGCATTTGAGTGTGTTGTGTGTGTGTGTGTGTATGTGTGTGTGTATATGTTGTATGTGTGTGTGTGTGTGTGTGTGGTTATGTGGGGGGGGGGGGGGGGGCAGAGAAGAACCCAAGGATCCCCAAAACAGTGTTACAGAGAAGAGGGGACTGCGGGGACCTGTACAGACAACTATTAGAAGGACACGCTCCACTGGATGAAACATGGGAAAAATCAGAGGAAGAACTAGGGATAGAAATAGGATGAGTATTCTGCAGCAAAGCATTGAACAGGGCCAACTTCATCTTCCCCCTGCGTAATGCTAAGCCTCATGCCGCTGAAAGTGGTGCACAGAAAACACCTGACAAGAAACCGAATGAGCATGTCCCTCACGGAGGTGGAGAATGAATGTGCATGGTTCCAGAGAGACCTCATCAACCACATCCACATGTTCTGATCTTGCCCCAGACTTGTCAGGTTTTGCTCAGCCTTCTCCGAGGCAATGTCCAAAGTTGTAGGGTTGAGGGTGGAGCCGTGCCCAAGAGGGGCAGTCTTCGGGGTATCGGACCAGCCAGAACTATTTATGGGGAAGAGGGTTGATGTCCTTACCTTTGCTTCCCTAATCGCACACCCGTGAATCCTGCTTGGCTGGCAATCAGCAGATCCACCCACAGCTACAGACTGGCTGTCCGACCTTTCGGAATTTCTCCAGCTGGAGAAGATCAAAAACACCATCTGAGAGTCAGAGGAGGGCTTCCACAAAACATGGAGGCCTTTCACCAACTTGTTTCAGGACCTGTTCGAAGCCAATAGCCAATGGAGCAAAGAGAGGGCACACGGGAGCCAATGAGACTGCAGGGAACAGATAGGGAGGGGAAGGGAGTGAGGCCTAAGAGAGAAGAGGGGAAGGCTGGAGAACGGCTGAAACAGATATCAGGGGGCCCAGAGCAAGGCCACAAGGAATCGAGCCCCCAGTGAAACACCGAAAATAAGATGAGGGGGAGGGAGAAGAGAAGTGGCGTCAAACGACAAAGGGTGAGGGAAAAGCACCGCATACATGTAAATGGAGGATAATTACCCACTGTATAATGTGTGACCTAAGAAATTATCTTAAAAGTAAGGGGTGGTGAGGGGGGGGGGGGGGGGGGGGGGGGAGTGGAAACCAAGGCGGGGGTGGGGAGGGTGGGTCGATACCGAGGCAAATGTCTTGGATATTGTCTCCGATGCACATACCCTTGTTGATTGTGCAGTGTATAAAATGAAAACTTCAATAAAAACACTTTTTTAGAAAAAAACAAAAAACAATGGTTACAAAAACCACACAACAGGCTTGTGAGAAAAGTTAGAACACATGGAATAAACCGGATAGTAGCAACAAAATTGGGAACCAGAGAGTAATGGATATTTTTCAGGGTGGAGGAAGGTTTGGAGTGGAGTTCCCCAGAGGTCAGCATTGGGGACCCCTGCCTTTCCTGGTATATTAATGATCTAGATTTTGGCATGCAGGCAACATTTTCAAAGTTTGCAGATGACACAAAACCTGGAAGCATTGTAAACTGTGAGGGTACAGTGTAGAACTTCAAAAAAGACACAACAAGTTGGCGGAGTGGGCAGATAGTTGGCAGATAAAGTTAAATCAGCGAATTCTTAAGACATAGATTTTGGCAAATTCAAACCTGTTGCTTTTTCTTCCTGATATTTGCTCTTTCCTCCTCCACTATAAGGAGAACTTTATCTTTACTCTTGTTTTCTTCAACTGACATTAGAATCCATAGAATCCCTACAATGCAGAAGGAGACCTTTCGGCCCATCAAGTCTGCACCAACTGTCGGAAAGAGCACCCTGCCTGGGCCCACTCCTGTGCCCCATCCTCGTAATCCCACCTAACCTGCACATCTTTGGACACTACGGGACAATTTTAGTATAGCCAATCCAGCTAACCTGCTCCAGCCTTCTCCAGAACCACGGGCAGGATTCTGCAGGAATCGGCAGGGCGGGCCACTCCGGCGGGAAGGAGTGGTGTGAACCACTCCGGCGTCGGGCCGCCTCAAAGGTGCGGAATCCTTGGCATCTTCAGGGGCTAGGCTGGCGCCGGAGTGGTTTACGCCGGCCGGGGGGGAAGGGGCTTGGCGCCACACCAACCGGTGCTGAAGGGCCTCCGCCGGCCAGCGCGATTGATGCATGCGTGGGAGAGCCAGGGTGTGCTGGCGTCATCCCAGCGCATGGGCGGGGGGGGGGGATCTTCTCCACGTTGGACATGGCGGAGGACCACAGCAGCCGACGCAGAGGATAGACTACACCCACGGCACAGCCCGCGCCGCAGATTGGTGGGCCTCGACGCGGGCCAGGCCACAGTGGGTCCACTCCGGGGCCCAGATCTCCCTGCGCCCCCCCCCCCCCCCCCCCCCCCCCCCCCCCCCGAGGACCCCGGACGCACGCCATGCCGCCAGGTCCCGCTGGTCAGGACCTAATCTAATTTATCCTGGCGGGGGCCCGGCAAAACGGGCTACCACTTTGGCACATCGAGGGCCCGGACAATCGCAGGGGGGGCCGGCAGCCAGAATTGTGGGCGTTCTCGAGCTTAGATGTTAAAATGTGAGTCCAGCAAGATTGTGTTGGAATAATCAATTCTAGATGTGACATTGGCATGGATGACATAGATGGCATGGATGGTTGGCATAGGGGCTGGTTTAGCACACTGGGCTAAATCGCTGGCTTTTTAAAGCAGACCAAGCAGGCCAGCAGCACGGTTCGATTCCCATACCAGCCTCCCCGAACAGGCGCCGGAATGTGGCGACTAGGGGCTTTTCACAGTATCGTCATTGAAGCCTACTCGTGACAATAAGTGATTTTCATTTATACCACGCCTCTCACAACTTCAAGATGTTCGTATGTGCTTTACGGCCAATCAGGTGTTTTTGAATTATGGTACCTGTCGTAATGTAGGAGAGGGGTAGTGTGGGGCAGAATAAAGTGTGCGAAATGATTGCAGCTGCAGGCGGGACTATCAAATTTTTACAGTTAAATGGGACAAGATTTCCAATTCTTGGGTGAGGAGGAGATTAACTTCTCTCCATCAAGCATTATAGTGCTCTGGTCAGACCAAACCTTGAATGTTGTGTCCAGTTTTCAGTTGGAAGAATCAGAAATGATAATCAAGATATTGGTGGCAGGATAAAGATTTACCAGACAGAGCATGGGCTGTGAGGAAAGACTGGAGAAACTTGAACCTTTCTGCCGAGAGTGAACAAGCTTGAGAGCTGGTCTTTTACAATTGTATATCATTTTTTAAGTTAAAGACGAGAAGTAGAACTAAAAAACACAGATTTATTTAACAAACTATAACTTTCGGGTTTTTGTATCAGGAAATTCTTCACTCAAAGTAAGAAAATGCTTGATACCACAATGGGAGGATATTTGGATCTCTCTGTTTTGATGAGCTAAGGTGGAATACAAAACGCCTTTCTCATTTTTCATTACCTTGAGACTAGGCTCAGCTCAGGAGGAAAAATGGAGGGAATTAGGTGAACCCTCAATCCACCAGTTGCCAATTTGTCTTTCCTGAGGTAGGAAGAAAAAGTTAGGTTTTGCTGAAGCTCCTTTCCTTCCATCTTTGTTGGAAGTATGGGAAGGTTACTAAATTCTCATTACTACAGTCATCTTCATGGAAAGAAAAATATGGGGCGGGGATTTTCTGTCGGCCGACACCGATACGGCGGAGAATTGGTTCCGACGCCCTAAATCGCGGTGGAAGCCAATTTGACACCAAATCGCAATTCTCCGTCGCCTCTGACAGCGGGCGTCAATGCGTTCTGGAACGCACGTACAGTAAACGGCATTTGCATATCATGACCAGGCCTGACACAATATTCTCCGGGGCCTCCGCGATTCTCCACTTCCGATGGGACAAAACCCCAATGGCGTGGTTCACTTGTGCTTTTAAAATCATCATGAAACTGGCGTGTGGCTGGTGAGGGAGAGAGAGGAGGTAGGACACAGAGAGGAGCAACTGTGGGCTGCCAGTGCTGAAAGTGGCCTGGCTGGCTAGGGTGGGAGGGGGCCTGCCAGGGCATCAGGGGTTGGGGGGTGAGGGTGCTGACGACAGAACGGGCTGTGAGGCCACGGTAACCCCCCTCTCCACCATGGAACAGGGGCAGTGCCCGAGCCCGGAATGCCCTGCCACGGCCTGCAAGGCAGCCATCCCGTTGTGCACCACTGACCACCTGACCTGATCCTTGCTCTGCAGAGTACACCGGCCGTATGGGCGCAAGCCCCACCCGTCACCATGCCCAGTTCCGCCCGGCTGCCACCCCCCCACTACCCAAACTGGCGGCCAGCTGCCGGCAGGGCATGCAGCCCACTCTGGGCAACATCCACTTTGCCTCTATGGGGCTGCCGGGCGGGCGCCATGTATGGAAACCGCTGACAAGGGCAACAGGGTCGGGTGCCAGGGGCCAGATGTCCACAAGGTGTCCCACACTGACGGAGCCAGGGTTGTGGAAATCGGGGGGGGGGGGGGGCATGCGGGGGCAGAACCTTCTGTACCAACTGGAGGCACCATGTAGCCCAGTGGGACCTGGTTTAGCACGGTGGTACACACCATGCTAACATGTCAGCCTTTCACCCCCTGCAGCCAATGGATACTGGAATTCAACCAGCAATGGTGGCCTTCCACTACTTGCTGGGGGATGCACTGCAGCTATACGAGCTGGAGCTGCTCGAGGAGGAGGAAGCTGCAGCAGTGGAGCCTGCCCCAGAGGAACAGGAGGCAGCCGCCCAAAATGGAGTGCTGGCCAGCCAACAAGCAGAGGAGTGCAAAGGATGCGCTGCATGAGGCCTCGTGTGTACCGGCAGCAGGGCTGAGCAAGGAGACAGTGTGACATATCTGCCAGACCATGACACATCTGGACCGCAGGAGAATGGGGAAGGACACCCATTCCCGGTGGCCGTCAAGGTGATGGTTACCAAGAACCTTTATGCCACAGGGTCCTTCCAGGCGCCGCATGGTTACATGTCAGGGATCTCACAGAGCTCAGTGCACAGGTGCATCCATGCCATCATGGAGGCCCTATATGTCCAGTCATCTCAATACATCCATTTCAATGTGGACTGAATCCACCAGTATGCCTGGGCAGTGGGTTTCGCCGCCGTCGGCGGGATTCTCCAGGTCTAGGGGGTGATCGATGGGGTGCATGTCCCGCTATGAAAGCCTGCAGATGACAGGCCACTCCACACAAACCAATAAGGGTTTCACTCGATGAAAGTGTAGCTGATATGTGACCATCAGCTGCGCATCATGCACTCGGGCAGTGTGTACGACGCCTTCATCTTGGCACACTTGACAATTCCTGACATGTTCCAGACGGCCCCCGGCTGGGAGGTTGGCTCCTGGGTGACGGGGGTTATCTGCTGCAGTTGTGGCTGATGATGCCACAGACTGACGCCGAGACCCGCTACAATGACGTGTTATTGAAAAATGTGTAATTTGAAACATGGAAGTCTGGCAATACCTGGTCCGAGAGAAACATGGGAGGATACAGGGAAAGATCCCACGAAAGGTTAATAGCAGCTGCAAAGAGCAGGATTATAAAATGCAGATTCTTTCTCTCAAGCAGGCTTAGCAAACACACAGGATTCTTGTATTAAGATAAAAACAATGGCTCACACCTTCATTGAAAGTAACTATCTTAGTAAGCATCTAGAAAAGCATGGATGAAGGTTTCAGTTGAATTAAGTGACAAATGTTTAAATCAAGCAGGTCTTTCAAGTTATAACTAAGTGAATTTTTAGTAATGTTTAACACCTTCATTGAAATTAACTATCTTAGTAAGCAGCTGGGAAGGAAAGGATGAGGTTCAATTGAATTTGGTAACAATTCTAGGTGTGAAATTCTGTTAGCACCAAGTAAATTAAAGAAAATTGGAGACAACCTGTCTATGAGAAACATAATTTAGAGCCAAAATCAAAGTCAAAGTTACGAGCTGGGGACACAATTGGAAAATAAAACTATAAAAATGACAGGAATTAAAAGTAACACCTCTTGAAATCAAAGCATTTTTGAATATCACAAAGGAACTTTGAACATCACAAAGGACAATGTAATCAGATCTGAGGACTGAGGCCATGCCCAAAATGAATACTTAGTTGTATTAGAATGTTTAGATCAAAGATACTTCATACAATCAAAGTGGAAATACGTTAGTTTAATAAGGTCATAAAAACTTAATAACTGTTAGAAAGATAATATAAACCCAGGAAGCAGAACGAGATCCAGAACTCAGAGAGAGGAGAGAAGCAGAGAAGGAACAAGTGGAAGCAAGCATATTCAGCTTAGTCAGCTCGGTCATGGGAAAGATAAGACAAGCAGCCGAGCTAAAACAACTAATACATCCAAGGAAGACTAGAATTTAAAGAGGAGGCAGAGTCAGCTCAGAGACAGCCAGCAGAGCCAGGTCTCACAACTCGGTACATGGGAAAGATAGGACACAGCAACCGAGCTCACTAGCGAATACATCTAAAGAAGACCAGACTTTAAAGAAGATTGATTGTCAAGTTGGGCCTAAAGGTCCCTTCAACCAACTAGGAGGATCCAGAAGCAAGATCTTTTTACCTTTCTGTAAAGAAAGTGATTGCAGCTTTTAAAATAAAAAATATAATAATAAATAACTTAAAAGTTTTAACCTGAAACAGTGGTTATTAGTCTACTTTACTTACTTAGCAATGTGGGACCCAGGATCAATGCTACTAAGTGGTAAGTAGATAAAATCTTCGGTGAAGGTATGGGTTATACCGGGGGATAACTTGAAAATATAGTTTGACCTGAATAGCACCCACCGAAGCCTGCATCGGAGTCAGGGAGAGAGAGTCCCTGTTCACCATTTAGAATATCGACCCTTTTTGGTATCGGGGGAATTCTAAGAATAGTGGTGAGTTTTCAACAACAGACGCCCATACAGCAACCAGGACAGTGATCGAGTGGTGCTTCGGGTTCCTGAATATGCGGTTCAGGTAACTGCACCGCTCTGGAGGGACCCTCCAGTATGATACCAAGAGGGCCACACAGGGCCGGCTCAAGGTACCGGCAACTCGGGCAGTCGCCCGGGGCGCCATGTGCTAGGGGCGCCGCGTAAAAGACTCTGGTACCGCGTATGCGCAGTTGGGCCAGTGCCAACCAGCGCATGCACGGTGGCCGCCCTCCCTCAGGCCGTCCCGCACAAACATGGCGGATGGATCCAGGCTCGCTGGTGGTCACTCCGGCCCCCCTCCCCTCGGGCCCCCTCCGGGCCCCCCCCCGCCCCGCCCCCCCCCCGCCCCCCCCCCCTCCCCGGCCTCGCCCCGCCCTCGGTACCCCCCCCCAAGGGCGCCGAAGTTCAGCTTGCCCGCGGCGTCAGCAACCCTAAGGGCCGGCGCTGGGCCACATGCATCGTAGCGGCCTGCTGTGTCCTCCGCAACACCATGCAGCAGAGGGGCGATACGCTGGAGGAGGAGATGGAATTCCAGTCCTCTCCAGACGAAGAGAATGCTGGGGAGGGCGAAGGTTGACAGGACATGGTCCAGGTAGGCATGGGAGGCCACCCAACATGTGCACCAGGGACATGGACACCGCATCCCACCCCCACCCCCCAGTGCACCCCCTCCATCCCGACTGCAACTCCCTCCATGATACATACCTGCCACGCTGCAAAGTGTAGGCCCTGGCTTGGCAGTAACACCGGGTCTGGTCTATGGGATGGAGGATGAAGTCAGCCCACTCTACAATGTGCTCTGGTGCTCGTCATCGTTTGACAACGTCTGACCATTGTTTCACTTTCCACCATCCACCTGGGTGATCCCTGCATGTGGGCAGCATGGGCTGCATGGGCAGCAGGGTAGCACAATGGTTAGCACAGTTGCTTCACAGCTCCAGGGTCCCAGGTTCGATTCCCAGTTTGGGTCACTGTCTGTGCGGAGCTCTGCATGTTCTCCCCGTGTCTGCGGGGTTTCTCCTCCGGGTGCTCCGCTTTCCTCCTCCAATCCAAAGATGTGCAGTTAGGTGATTGACCATGATAAATTGCCCTTAGTGTCCAAAAAGGTTAACTGGGGTTACTGAGTTACAGGGATAGGGTGGAGGTGTGGGCTTGGGTAGGATGCTCTTTCCAAAGGCCGATGCAAACTCGATGGGCCGAATGGCCTCCTTCAGCACTGTAAATTCTATGATTCTATGTGAGCTGGCGATTCCATCACACGGTCCCATCGAATTCCTGGGGTGACGGTGGTGGGGACGGCTGGGGGCAGAGTGGGGGAGGGGGGAGGGAATGAGCCCAGGCCACCCACAACAGGGACCCATTCAGCTCCCCCCCCCCCCCAACGCACCCTGGCTCTGGCCAGACCAGCCTTCCCCTCACCCCATCTGATGGAGCACAGGGGCAAGTTGTAACACAGGTAACAGGTGCATAATGGCTAAGTATTTACAGATACGGCCCTAGCCCCTATTACTAAACTATGCCCTGCACATGTGCCAACTTAACTGGTGTCTAACTTTCTGGCCTTAAAGGCCTTAACGCTATGCCAGACAATATATCAGGGGTGGAGGCTGCCTGCTGCCAACCCGCCCTGTGACATGGGTCCCCGTTGGCGGCCATCTTCTGAGGTGACCGGGCCTGGATGGGCCCAGCCACTGATCGGGAGGCCCGGGTGGCATGGTGATACCCTGTTCTGCCGGCTGCCCACCGGATGCCCCAGGGACAGGAGGGGGAGTCCATGGTGCTGCGGTATTCCGGCACATACCCTGCGGGAGTCACCGGCATGGACCCCATCACCTTCTCCTCTCTTGGGGAGCGCAGCAGCCCCGGGCTTCTCCATGGGACGGGAGTGTGAGGGGAGCTACCACTGAGACTCCCGCACCACCTGGCACTGCCAGTACTGGAAGCCCACTCTAGTCTTGACTAGTGTCTGCATGCTGGCAGCCATGGGGCACAGGGACTGTACCATCTCCGTCTGGGACTGCACCACATAACTCAGTGACCGTTCCATTATCTTCTGGGTCTGTGCCACGCCAGCCAGTGACTGCATCATCTCCAACTGGGACTGGGCCACCTCCCACTGTGTCTGCGCCACGTCGGCCAGCACCTGGGCAATGCCGCCAACGTTCCCAGTCATGACCTGCTGTGACTGGGCAACGCTCAGAAGCGCTGCTGCAATTTCCAGGTGGTTCTGGCACATGGCTGCCTGTGAGGCGGCAACACTGTCCTGGGCTTTGGCCAGCACCTGCACAGAATGCTCCAGGCCTTGGACAGTCCAGTCCATAGCTAAAACTCTCGCCCTCAATGCCTCCAATGCCACTGTTATATTTTAAATAATGACTTATCTAAAATATATATATTACTCTTGAATCCACCAGGATGATAAATGACCCCAATAGTATTCTTGTTGAAAGATGAACTATTTAATGAGTAATAAAATAATAAACTGTGGAGTCCTTTTACTCAATACCAAACTAACAATAAAGAATTAAAGTACAATGCAGATACTATATTACTATAACACTATTATAACAAGCCAGTTCTAACTTCTCTCACTCCAAGCTATTCTGTGTCTTGCTTGGCATGAACAATGCACCAAGAATTACTGTCCTCCATGCTTTTATTGAATTCAAAAAAGGCACAATGCCTAGGCATGTTTTTTTTGTCTGCAAAGGACAGGTCCCTATATATGAATTGTTGCTCCTTTTGATATTTGGCATTATTGTGTCTGTCCTGATGAATGCAAGAAGTAAAGATTCAACAGTATGTGTCCTTTCTCAGAAAATATCAAAAATATCCACTTTATAAACACAATTGCAACTTTGTTCTATGTAACATACAGAAGAAATCTCCTGGTGTAGCAGAAAATGTATTTCCATATTCACAGTATTGCACATTCTTAAATACATGATAAACTCATGAGAACCTCCAGCCATTCTACTGTCAGTAGCTGATGGTACAAACATATGCCTCATTAATTCTACTTAATGTTGGAAAGAAAATTGGTGTGACTAGTTTCAGTGCTTCTATAAGTATCCACTACTTAATTACTCATATGTTTACCTATTTTTTCTTCTTCATT
>NW_024055911.1:0-23059 GCF_902713615.1 Scyliorhinus canicula | reverse complement strand
GGACAGGGACAGAGTCAGGGACAGGGACAGGGACAGGGGCAGGGACAGGGACAGGGACAGAGGGACAGGGACAGGGACAGGGACAGGGACAGGGACAGAGACAGAGACAGAGACAGAGACAGAGGGACAGGGACAGGGACAGAGGGACAGAGGGACAGGGACAGAGACAGAGGGACAGGGACAGGGACAGAGACAGAGACAGGGACAGGGACAGAGGGACAGGGACAGAGACAGGGACAGGGACAGGGACAGGGACAGAGGGACAGGGACAGAGGGACGGGGACGGAGACAGAGACAGAGACAGAGACAGAGACAGAGACAGAGACAGAGACAGAGGGACAGGGACAGAGGGACAGAGGGACAGAGGGACAGAGACAGAGGGACAGGGACAGGGACAGAGACAGAGACAGAGACAGAGGGACAGGGACAGAGGGACAGAGGGACAGGGACAGAGACAGAGGGACAGGGACAGGGACAGGGACAGAGACAGAGACAGGGACAGGGACAGGGACAGAGGGACAGGGACAGAGACAGAGACAGAGACAGAGGGACAGGGACAGAGGGACAGAGGGACAGGGACAGAGACAGAGGGACAGGGACAGGGACAGAGACAGAGACAGAGACAGAGACAGGGACAGGGACAGGGACAGGGACAGAGGGACAGAGACAGAGGGATGGGGACGGGGACGGGGACGGAGACGGGGACGGGGTTGGAGACGGAGACAGAGACAGAGACAGAGACAGAGACAGAGACAGAGACAGAGACAGAGGGACAGGGACAGAGGGACAGAGGGACAGAGACAGAGGGACAGGGACAGGGACAGGGACAGAAACAGAGACAGAGACAGAGACAGAGACAGGGACAGGGACAGGGACAGAGGGACAGGGACAGAGGGATGGGGACGGGGACGGGGACGGAGACGGGGACGGGGGATGGAGACGGAGACAGAGACAGAGACAGAGACAGAGACAGAGACAGAGACAGAGACAGGGACAGGGACAGAGGGACAGAGACAGGGACAGAGACCGGGACAGAGGGACAGGGACAGAGACAGGGACAGAGACAGAGACAGAGACAGAGGGACAGGGACAGGGACAGAAGGACAGGGACAGGGACAGAGACAGAGACAGAGACACAGGGACAGGGACAGAGACAGAGACAGGGACAGGGACAGGGACAGAGGGACGGGGACGGGGACGGAGACGGGGACGGGGACGGAGACGGAGACGGGGATCGGGACAGAGACAGAGACAGAGGGACAGGGACAGGGACAGAGACAGAGGGACAGGGACAGGGACAGAGACAGGGACATGGACAGGGACAGGGACAGGGACAGAGACAGAGGGACAGGGACAGGGACAGGGACAGGGACAGAGGGACAGAGACAGAGGGACAGGGACAGGGACAGAGGGACAGAGACAGAGGGACAGGGACAGGGACAGAGGGACAGAGACAGAGGGACAGGGACAGAGACAGGGACAGAGGGACTGGGACAGAGGGACAGGGACAGGGACGGGGACGGAGACGGGGACGGGGACGGGGACGGAGACGGAGACGGAGACGGAGACGGAGACGGAGACGGAGACGGAGACGGAGACGGAGACAGGGACAGGGACAGGGACAGGGACAGCGACAGGGACAGGGACAGGGACAGAGGGACGGGGACGGGGACGGGGACGGAGACGGAGACGGAGACAGGGACAGAGACAGGGACAGGGACAGAGACAGGGACAGGGACGGAGACGGAGACAGGGACAGGGACAGGGACAGAGACCGGGACAGAGGGACAGGGACAGGGACAGAGACCGGGACAGGGACAGAGACAGAGACAGGGACAGAGGGACAGGGACAGGGACAGAGACAGAGGGACAGGGACAGGGACAGGGACAGGGACAGAGACAGAGACAGAGGGACAGGGACAGGGACAGAGGGACAGGGACGGAGACAGGGACAGGAACAGGGACAGGGACAGAGACAGAGGGACAGGGACAGGGACAGGGACAGGGACAGAGACAGAGGGACAGGGACAGGGACAGAGGGACAGGGACGGAGACAGGGACAGGGACAGGGACAGAGACAGAGACAGAGACAGAGACAGAGACAGAGGGACAGGGACAGGGACAGGGACAGAGACAGGGACAGAGGGACAGGGACAGAGGGACAGGGACAGGGACAGAGACAGAGACAGAGGGACAGGGACAGAGACAGAGGGACGGGGACGGGGATGGAGACGGAGACGGAGACGGAGACGGAGACAGGGACAGGGACAGGGACAGGGACAGGGACAGAGACAGAGACAGAGGGACGGAGACGGGGACGGGGACGGAGACGGAGACGGAGACAGGGACAGGGACAGCGACAGGGACAGAGGGACGGGGACGGAGACGGGGACGGAGACGGAGACAGGGACAGAGACAGGGACAGGGACAGAGACAGAGACAGAGGGACAGGGACAGGGACAGGGACAGGGACAGAGACCGGGACAGGGACAGAGGGACAGGGACAGGGACAGAGGGACAGGGACAGGGACAGAGACAGGGACAGAGGGACAGGGACAGGGTCAGGGACAGGGACAGAGACAGGGACACGGACAGGGACAGGGACAGGGACAGGGACAGAGACAGGGACAGGGACAGGGACAGGGACAGAGACAGGGACAGGGACAGGGACAGGGACAGGGACAGGTACAGAGACAGGGACAGGGACAGGGACAGGGACAGAGACAGGGACAGGGACAGGGATAGGGACTGGACAGGGACAGAGGGACAGGGACAGAGGGACAGGGACAGTGACAGAGGCAGGGACAGAGGCAGGGACAGAGACAGGGACAGAGACAGGGACAGAGGGACAGGGACAGGGACAGAGACAGGGACAGAGGGACAGAGACAGGGACAGGGACAGGGACAGAGGGACAGGGACAGGGACAGGGGCAGGGACAGAGACAGAGACAGGTACAGAGACAGGGACAGGGACAGGGACAGGGACAGGGACAGGGACAGGGACAGGGACAGAGGGACAGAGACAGGGACAGAGACAGGGACATGGACAGGGACAGGGACAGAGGGACAGGGACAGAGGGACAGAGACAGGGACAGAGACAGGGACAGGGACAGGGACAGGGACAGAGGGACAGGGACAGAGGGACAGAGACAGGGACAGAGGGACTGGGATACAGGGACAGGGACAGAGGGACAGGGACAGGGACAGGGACAGAGACAGAGAGAAATGGACAGGGACTGTAGTTATATGCATTACTGTAGATACACAAGGGGTTAATGTAAGTACATATAGAGTAGATAGACACTAGAGGGAGCACCAGAGATATGACACACAGACACTCAACCAATAGGTCAGTAAGATAGGACACGACCAATGGGCATTCACGATACACACAGAGGTGACACCACCACAAGAGGGGCATTACACCAACCCATATAAAAGGACACAGCACACATGATCTTCCTCTTTCCAGTGGAGACACTCAGTGTGTACACCGGGTTGATTTGAAACATCACACCCACCACGTGGATTGTAGCAGACTGGTTTGTCAGTCTGAGTAGCTATAGCAGGATTAACAGGAGAGTCGAATCCAAGTAGGAGAATTGTTAACAGTTTAATAAATGTGTTAAAGCTATCTCCAAGTCTGAACCTTCCTTTGTCAGCGGCACATCACGGAAGCAGCTTACGCTACGTCACAAAACAAAACAGGGACGAAGAAGAAGAGAGGTGACAAGAGAGTTATGCGCTGTGAGCTGCATTTGCGGTTCTTTGGATCTGTCACTTTATAACTTGGTCTGAGAAAGATAGTGAGAAGCCTGTTCAATTGTTAAAGTTAATCTTTCTCCTCTTCCAGTTAATTACTGCTAATTGCTATGAATTGATACTTTGCTGTTTAGCTTTACAACTTGTTACCTTTTCAATGCTAAATACACTTTCTGAATTCATCATTGAAAGCTCTTTTTCTTGCAATCTTCAGAATCTGATGTGATTTGCGATTCGGTGGTTAATGCAAACAAGTGAACCCCATGAATCCTAGTTAAAATAAATAAAAAACTACTTATAGGCCCCAGCTTTAAACGCAGGTAGCTTTCTACACCTGAAACATGTTTGCGTGACTAGGCAATGTGCCTAGCTGCTTTTTAAAAGTTAATTTACGGGATGTGGGCATCGTTGGCTAGGCCAGTATTTATTATCCATCCCTAATTTCCCTTGAGAAGGTGGTAATAAACTGCCTTCTTGAACCTTGTTGTTCCTTTGGTGAAGGTACAGCCACAATGCTGTTAGGGAGAGTGACTAGTGCCAGAGTTCTACCATTCACATACAGTGCGTAGTATTCTGCCACTTGGGTTAGTTTGGAAGATATGGCAACTTCAATGGTATGGTAATCTGAAGCACAAACCCTCCCCCCTGTTCAGACTTCTACCAGACAAACCATTGACTGTAATGTTAACTCTACCATGGAAAGGTTTGTTGATCAAATCGAAAGCTGCTGCGGTGAACATTAATAGTGTTATTGCATTGACTTGCTCACAGTGACATAGAGCCTGGGAGAAAGTGTAGACGTGAGAAGCCATTAATAACTGACTGCTTTTTCCAGTGACAACACATCCACACAATACTACCAAACCCTCCTGATGTCTTCATTTGTAAACAGGTAAGGCATCACACCTGTGTAATTGTTGCAGGTCACAGTAGGACATTCTCAGGTGTGCTGACGAAGATCAAGCACAAGATTAAAGTGGTCTGAGAAAGATTAATGTGTGTTTCGCACAAAGGCTGTTAGGGGGGAGAAGCACCCTGATCGCAGAAACTGGAATCTGAGAAACATCAGGGGCAGGGTACTCTGCTTTTTTTCAATAAACTTAGAGTACCCACTTAATATTTTCTCCAATTAAGGGGCAATTTAGCGTGGCCAATCCACCTAACCTGCACATCTTTGGGTTGTGGGGGTGAAACCCACGCAGACATGGGGAGAATATGCCAACTCCACACGGACAGTGGCCCAGGGCCGGGATTATGCATAGGCATAAAGGAGATGTTTGGGTCACTTCCTCCCTTCCTCCCATTATTTTTCCTTCTCCTTCTAATGTGCCTTATCCTCCTCTTCAGCTCAATGAATCACAGAATTTACAGTGCAGAAGGAGGCCATTCGGCCCATCAAGTCTGCACTGGCCCTTGGAAAGACCTAAACCCACACCTCCACACTATCCCTGTAACCCCACCTTACCTTACCTTTTTTGGACACTAAGGGCAATTTAGCATAGCCAATCCACTTTCCTCTGCACATCTTTGGACTGTGGGAGGAAACGGGGGCACCCAGAGGAAACCCACGCAGACACAGGGAGAACATGCAGACTCCACACAGACAGTGACCCAAGCCGGGATTCGAACCTGGGACTCTGGTGCTGTGAAGCCATTGTGCTAACCACCATGCTACCGCGCTGCCCTTATTAGTATCATTAGTAGCAGCCTCATGGGGGTGAGGTTGGGCACTGTCCACAAAATGACATGCCTGTAGTAAATAGCATCCTGCATGATAGCCTGCTATCCTAGTGAAGCCATGTGCTCACTCTGCCCACTTGTCTCTGGTGAAATGTTCATGCGTCATGCAGCAGGGCAAACTGCAAAATGTTGCAAAAATTTTTATTAACCGTTCAGGAATTTGTGCTTCGCTGGCTGGGCCAAAATCTATTGCCCATCGTTTGTCAGGCCAGGCCATTTCAGAATTCATTTCAAAGTCAACCACATTGTTGTGGGCCTGGTGTCACATAGAGGCCAGACCAGGTGAAGGAGGCAGATTTGGGGAACTCGGTAGCACAGTGGTTAGCACAGTTGCTTCACAGCTCCAGGATCCCAGGTTCGATTCATGGCTTGGGTCACTGTCTGTGTGGAGTCTGCATGTTCTCCCCGTGTGTGCATGGGTTTTCTCCGGGTGCCCCTGTTTCCTTACACAGTCCAAAGATGTGCAGGTTAGGTGGATTGGCCATATTAAATTGCCGATAGTGTCCAAAAGGTTGGGTGAGGTTACTGGGTTATGGGGATAGGATAATAATAATAGCTTATAGTCACAAGGAGGCTTCAATGAAGTTACTGTGAAAAGCCCCTCGTCGCCACATTCCGGCGCCTGTTCGGGGAGGCCGGTATGGGAATTGGACCCACGCTGCTGGCCTTGTTCTGCATTACAAACCAGCTGTTTAGCCCACTGTGCTAAACCAGCCCCTGGAGGTGTGAGCTTGGGTAGGGTGCTCTTTCCATGAGCTGGTGCAGACTCGATGGGCCAAATGGCCTCCTTCTGCACTGTAAATTCTATGATTTCCTTCCCTAAAGGACATTAGTAAACCAGATGGGTTTTTCTTTTATGACAATCAACAAGGTTTCATTAGACTTTTAATTCCAGATTTTTATTGAATTCAAATTTCACCATCTGCCATGTTGAGATTTGAACACGGATCCCCAGACCATTACTATGGGCGTGATTCTCCCAGCCCCGTGCTGGGCCGGAGAATCCCCGCAAACACGCCACGTCGCCCCGACGCCGGCCCGCGATTCTTCGTGGAGCGGAGAATTGGCGCCATTGGTGCCAGCACGTTTGGCACATTGCGGGCCACTCTACGCGGCCGGGCCGCCGATTCTCCAGCCGGATGGGCCGAGCGGCTGCTCTAAAAAGGCAGAGTCCCGCCGGCACCGTCCACACCTGGTCGCAGTCGGCGGGAACTCTGCGCGCTGGGTTGTGGTGGGGGGGGAGGGGGGCTCTGACACCGGGGGGGGGGGGCTCCGATGGGGCCTGGCCCGTGATCGGGGCCCCCGATCGGCGGGCCAGCCTGTCGCTCCCCGGGCCAATTTTCTTCCGCGCCGGCCCCTGAACCCCCACGCCATGTTGCGTCGCGGCTGGCACGTTTAGGGAGGCCACCGCGCATGCGCGGGTTGATGTGGCACACAGCTCGCGCTGGGATAGGAGGCTGGAGCGGCGTGAACCACTCCAGCGCCGTGCTGGCCCCCTGTAGGGGCCAGAATCGGTACTCCCAGCGGCCCGTTCACGCCATCGTGAAACCCGACGGCGTTTCTGACGCCGTGGACATTCTGCCGCCAAATGGGAGAATCCCGCCCTATGTCTCTTATTTACTAGTGCAGTGTCAATATCACTAAATATAAATAATAAAGATGTTATAGTAAATTTAACAATACATTTCTTCAGCTGCTGCCTAGAAGGATCCAGACACATAAGAACACAAGGCCATGGTCATCTTCACAGCCGTCGGCAATGCAGTTTGCGCCCTGCACTGGGGTTGCAGTTTGCGCCCTGCACTGGGGTTGCAGTTTGCGCCCTGCACTGGGGTTGCAGTTTGCGCCCTGCACTGGGGTTGCAGTTTGCGCCCTGCACTGGGGTTGCAGTTTGCGCCCTGCACTGGGGTTGCAGTTTGCGCCCTGCACTGGGGTTGCAGATTGCGCCCTGCACTGGGGTTGCAGTTTGCGCCCTGCATTGGGGTTGCAGTTTGCGCCCTGCACTGGGGTTGCAGTTTGCGCCCTGCATTGGGGTTGCAGTTTGCGCCCTGCACTGGGGTTGCAGTTTGCGCCCTGCAGCAGGTGACACATTTTTGTGAGGGTGTCCTGACTGAACCGCAAATGTCTCATACAAAGCTCCTCTCTGGGGTCCAGATCTGAGAATTGCTCCCTCTACATCCTTGGTGGTTATGGCCTCCTGTTGAGAGACCTTCTTCCACTCCTCCTCCTCCTTCTCCCTTTCCAACAGATTTTCCTACTCCCAAGTTATGCCAAGGCGAATACCTACTCATGAACTCCTGTCTGAGAACAGCTGATTTGTGTGGAAGGTTTGAAGTCACAAGAAGTCCTTCACCACCTATCACACCACTCCGCACCATCGTGTCGATGCCCTCAGTGACTGCAACATGCTCTGCAGCGCCTCGGCAATGCCCACCTGTGACTGAGCCAAGCTCTGCAGCGCCTCGGCAATGCCCACCTGTGACTGAGCCAAGCTCTGCAGCGCCTCGGCAATGCCCACCTGTGACTGCAACAAGCTCTGCAGCGCCTCGGCAATGCCCACCTGTGACTGCAACATGCTCTGCAGCACCTCGGCAATGCCCACCTGTGACTGAGCCAAGCTCTGCAGCGCCTCGGCAATGCCCACCTGGGACTGAGCCAAGCTCTGCAGCGCCTCGGCAATGCCCACCTGTGACTGCAACATGCTCTGCAGCGCCTCGGCAATGCCCACCTGTGACTGAGCCAAGCTCTGCAGCGCCTCGGCAATGCCCACCTGTGACTGAGCCAAGCTCTGCAGCCCCTCGGCAATGCCCACCTGGGACTGAGCCAAGCTCTGCAGCCCCTCGGCAATGCCCACCTGAGACTGAGCCAAGCTCTGCAGCGCTTCGGCAATGCCCACCTGGCACTGAGCCAAGCTCTGCAGCCCCTCGGCAATGCCCACCTGAGACTGAGCCAAGCTCTGCAGCGCCTTGGCCATTCCCATCTGAGAGCGGAACATGTCCTGCAAAACCTCATGAAGGTCAGCCTGGTACTGAGTGACATCCCCCAGCGAGGCAGACATTCTGTCGAGACCCTCAGCCATGGGCGTCATCAACTGCCTTGGACACCTTCACTAATGGTGCCGACGTCGTGCACCAGACTCTTCACTGCGGTCGCCACTTAGCAGTGTTGGCCTCGGTGCCGCGCATTGCTGGTGACATCTCTTGCGGCCTTAGCCTTTGGGGCTCCTCCAATCGGCTATGGATCTGCTGCAATGGTGATGGCATCTCCCTCTAAATGTCTCTGCCGCTTTCTAATGTCTCCATCAGCTCCGGGTAACCCTGTTCCAGAGGCTCAGCGTCAGGCTGGGGCTCAGCTGGGTCCTGGGATCCAGCAGCCCTCTGACTGCTGTCCCACTTGGGGGTTCCTGCCTCCACCTGATGCACATCAGCAACAGTGTGGTGCTCACCAGATTGTGCCCCAGAAGCCTGCCCATTAATATGTCCCACCGAGGTGTGTGTAGCTGCGCTGGTGGTGAGTGGGCATGACAGCTGTGACGCAAATATTTCGGTGGCATCCCCTGAGCTCTCCTCCGAGGTGTTCTCCAGGGAGGCTGGAGAGGGTGTCGCCCAGAATGGGCCAGAGCCGTCGGCTGGAGGACCTGCGGGAGAATGGACATGTGGTCAGTGGGTGGGATGGGTCTGTCAGTAAGGCAATAACAACTAACATGTGACAGGTCCCCTGGATCCTCACCTCTGCAGCATCTGCCAGCCTCCGCGTGGGTGACCGCCCTGCTCTCAGCCACCCCAGTCATAGAACATAGAACAAAGAACATAGAACATTACAGCGCAGTACAGGCCCTTCGGCCCTCGATATTGCACCGACCTGTGAAACCACTCTAAAGCCCATCTACACTTAGAACATAGAACAGAACATAGAACAGTACAGCACAGAACAGGCCCTTCGGCCCTCAATGTTGTGCCGAGCCATGATCACCCTACTCAAACTCACGTATCCACCCTATACCCGTAACCCAACAACCCCCCCCTCCCCTTAACCTTACTTTTATTAGGACACTACGGTCAATTTAGCATGGCCAATCCACCTAACCCGCACATCTTTGGACTGTGGGAGGAAACCGGAGCACCCGGAGGAAACCCACGCACACAGGAGGAGGACGTGCAGACTCCACACAGACAGTGACCCAGCCGGGAATTGAACCTGGGACCCTGGAGCTGTGAAGCATTTATGCTAACCACCATGCTACCCTGCTGCCCTAGTGCTGCACTATTCCCTTATCATCCATATGTTTATCCAATGACCATTTAAATGCCCTTAATGTTGGCGAGTCCACTACTGTTGCAGGCAGGGCATTCCACGCCCTTACTACTCTCTGAGTAAAGAACCTACCTCTGACATCTGTCCTATATCTATCTCCCCTCAATTTAAAGCTATGTCCCCTCGTGCTAGACATCTCCATCCGAGGAAAAAGGCTCTCACTGTCCACCCTATCTAATCCTCTGATCATCTTGTATGCCTCAATTAAGTCACCTCTTAACCTTCTTCTCTCTAACAGAAACAGCCTCAAGTCCCTCAGCCTTTCCTCATAAGATCTTCCCTCCATACCAGGCAACATCCTGGTAAATCTCCTCTGCGCCCTTTCCAATGCTTCCACATCCTTCCTATAATGTGGCGATCAGAACTGCACGCAATACTCCAAATGCCGCCGCACCAGAGTTTTGTACAACTGCAACATGACCTCATGTTTCCGAAACTCAATCCCTCTACCAATACAAGCTAACACACCGTATGGCTTCTTAACAACCCTATCAACCTGGGTGGCAACTTTCAGGGATCTATGTACATGGGCACCGAGATCTCTCTGCTCATCCATACTACCAAGAATCTTACCATTATCCCAGTACTCTGTCTTCCTGTTACTCCTTCCAAAATGAAGCACCTCACACTTTTCTGCATTAAACTCCATTTGCCACCTGTCAGCCCAGCTCTGCAGCTTATCTATGTCCCTCTGTAACCTGCAACATCCTTCCGCACTGTCCACAACTCCACCGACTTTTGTGTCATCTGCAAATTTACTCACCCATCCTTCTACACCCTCCTCCAGGTCATTTATAAAAATGGCAAACAGCAGTGGCCCCAAAACAGATCCTTGTGGTACACCACTCGTAACTGAACTCCAGGCTGAACATTTCCCATCAACCACCACCCTCTGTCTTCTTACAGCGAGCCAATTTCTGATCCAAACTGCTAAATCACCCTGAATCCCCTGCCTCCATATTTTCTGCAATAGCCTACCGTGGGGAACCTTATCAAACGCTTTACTGAAATTTTTACACCACATCAAATGCTTTACCCTCATCCACCTGTTTGGTCACCTTCTCAAAGAACTCAATAAGGTTTGTGAGGCACGACCTACCCTTCACAAAACCGTGTTGACTATCCCTAATCAAATTATTCCTTTCTAGATGATTATAAATCCTATCTCTTATAAATCTTTCCAAGACTTTGCCCACTATAGTTACCGGGTTGTCTCTATTCCCCTTCTTGAACAAGAGGACAACATTTGCTATCCTCCAGTCTTCTGGCGCTATTCCCGTAGACAATAATGACATAAAGATCAAAGCCAAAGGCTCAGCAATCTCCTCCCTAGCTTCCCAGAAAATCCTAGGATAAATCCCATCCGGCCCAGGGGACTTATCTGTTTTCACACTTTCCAGAATTGCTAACACCGCCTCCTTATGGACCTCAAGCCCTACTAGTCTAGTAGCCTGTATCTCAGTATTCTCCTCAACAACATTGTCTTTTTCCTGTGTGAATACTGATGAAAAATATTCATTTAGCACCTCTCCTATCTCCTCGGACTCCACGCACAACTTCCCACTACTGTCCTTGACTGGCCCTACTCTTACCCTAGTCATTCTTTTATTCCTGACATACCTATAGAAAGCTTTAGGATTATCCTTGATCCTACCTGCCAAAGACTTCTCACGTCCCCTCCTGGCTCTTCTTAGCTCTCTCTTTGGGTCCTTCCTAGCTAACTTGTAACTCTCGAGCGCCCTAACTGAACCTTCACGTCTCATCTTTACATAAGCCTCCTTCTTCCTCTTGACAAGTGATTCAACTACTTTAGTAAACCACGGTTCCCTCGCTCGACCACTTCTTCCCTGCCTGACAGGTACATACTTATCAAGGACATGCAGTAGCTGTTCCTTGGACGAGCTCCACATTTCAATTGTGCCCATCCCCTGCAGTTTCCCTCTCCATCCAATGCATCCTAACTCTTGCCTCATCGCATCGTAATTGCCTTTCCCCCAGCTATAACTCTTGCCCTGCGGTATATACCGATCCCTTTCCATCGCTAAAGTAAACGTAACTGAATTGTGGTCACTATCACCAAAGTGCTCACCTACCTCGTTATTCACCTACCTCCAAATCTAGCACCTGTCCTGGATCATTACCCAGTACAAAATCCAACGTGGCCTCGCCTCTTGTCGGCCTATCTACATACTGTGTCAGGAAACCCTCCTGCACACATTGGACAAAAACGGACCCATCTAAAGTACTCAATCTATAGCATTTCCAGTCAATATTTGGAAAGTTAAAGTCCCCCATAACAACTACCCTGTTACTTTCACTCCTATCCAGAATCATCTTTGCAATCCTTTCCTCTACATCTCTAGAACTTTTCAGAGGCCTATAGAAAACTCCCAACAGGGTGACCTCTCCTTTCCTGTTTCTAACCTCAGCCCATACTACCTCAGTAGACGAGTCCTCATCAAACGTCCTTTCTGCCAGCGTAATACTGTCCCTGACTAACAATGCCACCCTCCCCCTCTTTTACCACCTTCTCTGAGCTTACTGAAATATCTAAACCCCAGAACCTGCAACAACCATTCCTGTCCCTGCTGCTGCACCTCGAGTCACCTCTAGGGCTCGCTCCTCGAAGGAGGTGGGGACTCTTAGGTCTGGCGCACCACCACTAGTCTTGGCGATTATGGGACAGTTTATCTTTTTTTTAAATATAAATTTAGAATGCCCAATTCATTTTTCCAATTATGGGGCAATTTAGCATGACCAATCCACCTACCCTGCACGTCTTTGGGTTATGGGGGCGAAACCCACGCAAACTCGGGGAGAATGTTCAAACTCCACGCAGACAGTGACCCAGAGCCGAGATTGAACCTTGGATCTCGGCGCCGTGAGGCAGCAGTGCTAATCACTGAGCCACCGTGCTGCCTATGGGAGAGTTTTTCTTGAGGAGACACACACGTGGTTCACAGTGCTGGGAAGGGGGTGCGAAGGGAGGGTTGGGGGGGGTGAAGGTAGGGTTGGGGGGTTGGATGGGGTGGGGAGTAGAGGAAGGGTTGGTGGTCTCTTGGCGGGTTGAGGGGTGGATGCTCCCGTGGGGGCCGATAGGTCTCTGGGCTGGGGAGGGGTGGGGGGGGGGGGGATGTTGCATTGGTGTCTACTCACTTGTGCTGCCTGGTGTAGGGTCATTGACCTTCTTCCTGCACTGGAGGCCAGTCCTCCTGGTGACTCTCCCGGTGCTCACAGCTGCTACTACCTTGTCCCAGGCAGCACTGGCTGCTCTATAGATAACCCTCCTGGACCTTTGGGAGAACAGGACATCCCTCCTGGCCTCCACAGCGTCTAAGAGCCTCCCTAGGTCAGCGACCTCGCATCTTGAGGTTGGTCTCCATGGCGCCATTGTTGTGAGCTGGCTGGGGTTGGCTGAGCAAGTGCTGCTCGACCTTGTTAGCAGGGGGGCTGGCAAGCGTGGTGTTGGCGAGCCCTGTGCCGTGAATCTGCTGGTGTCCCTTCATTTGCAGCGAGAGCCTTGCTGGGCTGAGCACCAGGACGGTCGGGCCAATTCCTGCCCACTACAACACTTAGAAATCTTTCCGGCCACTGCTGCCTCATGGCGCCGAGGACCCGGGTTCTGTTGCTCCACTAAACTGAGCTAGGACCCATTTCCTGGAAAGCCAAATAACTACGGCAAGCCTTTAAACTAATAAAGGTGGATCGGGAAGGATTCAGAAAATGGTAAATTCAAAATCAGTAAGTGAAATGTCAAGGTTTACTGTCGAGCGGTGTTTTTTGTAATAACATGTGGAGTGGATCAGCAAAGGACAGTGATTGTAATGAAAGCTCCAGGGCATTCGTGACTAAGGTGACATCAGGGATAATTAGCCCAAGCTAAAGGCATCATAATCTGAATTTGGAAAATATTCAGAACAAATTAGATTAATTAATAGCACGTACAAAAATTAATAGCTTTGATCTACTAGCCATAATGGATACTTGGTTGCAAAGTGAAAAACGTTCAGGAACTAAATATTCAAGGATACTTACTTTAAAAAGTGATGGGCAAAATGAAAAGATGGAGCGGTATCATTGATAATAAAGGATAGGATAAAGACAGTAAAGAGAAAAGGATCTTAGACCAATAAACCAAAAAGTAGAATCAGTTTGGATGAAGCTAGGAAAAATGTGGCAGAAACTACTGGTGGGTGTTGTTTTTCGGCCTTCTAATGGTAGCTGTAGTGTAGGTCAAAGTTCAAATCAGTAAATTAGAGCTGCATGTAATAAGGGCAATACAGTAATCACAGAGAACTTTAATCCTCATATTCAAGGGGAAGAAAAATTGCAGTAATTGCATGAAGCACAAATTCATAGAATGGCGCAGTGGATAGCACTGCTGCATCACGGCGCCGAGGTCCCAGGTTCGATCTCGGCTCTGGGACACTGTCCGTGTGGAATTTGCACATTCTCCCCATGCAGGCTAGGTGGATTGACCACGCTAAATTGCCTCTTAATTGGAAAAGAAAAATGAATTGAACACTCTAATATTTATTTTTTTAAAAGAATATACACACAATAGTTTTCTAGGTAAGTATGTGGAGGAGCCAACTAGAGAACAGGCTATTTTGGATCGAGTACTACGCAACGAGAAAGGTTTCATTAATAATTGTGCTCTAAAGGGACCATCATACGGTGCTGAGGACCCGGGTCACTGTCCGTGTAGAGTTTGCACATTCTCCCCGTGTCTGCGTGGGTTTCACCCCCACAACCCAAAGATGGGCAGGTTAGGTGGATTGGCCATGCTAAATTGCCCCTTAATTGGAAAAAATAATTGGGTGCTCTAAATTTATGAAGAAATGAATTAAAATAAAGGGGTCTCTACGCAATTTTATATTGAGTTTGTAAGTAATTTAGTTAAGCCTAAAACAGTAAAAAGCCTAAAAGCTTAAATCTGAACAAAGTAAATGATGGAGTTATGAACAGTAAATTGATAAAAGGTCGAGAAACAATTAAAAGATGGTGCATTAGGTGAGCTTTTAAAGAATTAATACATACCTTGCAACAAGGGCAGCACGGTAGCATTGTGGATAGCACAATTGCTTCACAGCTCCAGGGTCCCAGGTTCGATTCCGGCTTGGGTAACTGTCTGTGCGGAGTCTGCACATCCTCCCCGTGTGTGTGTGGGTTTCCTCCGGGTACTCCGGTTTCCTCCCACAGCCCAAAGATGTGCAGGTTAAGTGGATTGGCCATGATAAATTGCCCTTAGTGTCCAAAATTGCCCTTAGTGTTGGGTGGGGTTACTGGGTTATGGGGATAGGGTGGAGGTGTTGACCTTGGGTAGGGTGCTCTTTCAAAGAGCCGGTGTAGACTCGATGGGCCGAATGGCCTCCTTCTGCACTGTAAATTCTATGAAGTATACATTCTTCTAAGGCACAACAATCCACAGAAAAGATGGTCCAACTGTGGCGAATAAGATGATAGTTTTAGATCAAAGGAAGAAGCTTGCAATATTAATAAAAAGAGTTGCAAGCCTGACATTTGGAGGGTTTTAGAATTCAGCAAAGGAAGACTGAGAAAATGATAATGAAAGAGAAAAGGGACTATGAGAGTAGACTAGCAGGAAGCATAAAAAGAGATTGGAAATGTTTCTATTGGTATGTAAATAGACAGAGATTAATGAGAGGAAATATGGGCTTATCAGAGGTAGAGACAAGTGAAATCACATTGGAGAGCAAGGAAATGGCGGAGACATTAAACAAATACTTTGGATTGAATAATATGCTGTGAAAACGGGAATAATATGGGCCCATGTCAACCTATTAATAACAATAATTGTAATAATATTATCGGGTGCAATGAGGTCAGGTCACCATCCCCAAAGTAATCACATCCTATCCAGATAATATGTTATTCAGGTGGGTCTAGAAATTGGAACCTGCCCACTTTACTCAAATGTTATTAAATGGCATAGTTTAGCTTGATAATCTCCCAGTTGACTGCAAGAAAATGTTGCATAAGCAATAGAATGCTTGCAGAGTGTGTTTCCCGCCATATTGGTTTCTTGTTTTTTTTTTAATCAGGCAGCTTGTTCGGGTCTGTTTCAATTCTCCGGTTGTGCTGTGGGATTCAACTTGGCACGTTAGGCTGCTGTCTCAGCTGGCAATGCTTCATACACAAAGCGGTTTCCACTTTAAACTTCTCTTATGTAGAAGCCTTAATCCTCCAACAGAGAGGTCCATTTGACGCACACCATTACCTCAGCCTTCTAACTAGGGAATGGTTGTCTCCGGGACACACATCCTCCAGTGAGGCGGACAGTAGGAGGAGGAGAGTGAGAGGAAGAAGGGCACATTTGAGATGTCCAGGTGGTTCATGAGGGTGGCAGAGCTCTGCCAAACGAAGAACGTGATGAAGGCATCATGAATCCTCAGTGGAGGTGCAGAAGTCCTTATGCAATCCCTCGACTATACAGGCAGAGGCTAAACTATTTTCAGATGACCGAGACACAAAGCCAGTGGAGGCTCAGGGTCTCAGAGTCACAGTCGCTTCCCTCTTTGACATGCTGGTACGGGAGATCTCTTCCAACTGTATTCGGTAGGTCGCCCAATGCCTGTAGCTTTAAAAGTCACAGTTGTGCTTAACGTTTTTGCAACAGGATCCTTTCAGGCAGCAAGTGGAGACCTCAATGGCATTACGCAGTCTGCTGCATACCACTGCATCAAAGTCTTCACTGATGTAATGTTCAGAAGGCCAGCCAATACATTTATTTCACAAAGGATGGTCAGAGTCAACTCAAAAGAGCTAAATAGTTTGGGGCAATTGCAGGTTTCCCCAGGGCCCAGAGAGTCATTGACTGCATACATGTCACCAGCCCTGTGCCTTTCTGAACAGATATTTCCAGTTGCCAGGCTGATACGATGAGCTCTCCCCTGCCAGCATGTCACAAATATTATTTGACCATAATTATGCAGGTATGCACGAGGTACCCAGGCAGCAACCACGACTCGTACGTTCTGCGTAATTCTCAGGTGCCAGACCTATTCAGCGGTCCTGATGCAAGGATGGTTGACTTCTGGGTGACAAGGGCCAGCTATTGAAGATATAGGGCTGGATTCTCCTATCCTGCCGCTATGTCCGCAGGATCCATGTGGTCTTACGACCAGAAAGTCGGCGCAGCTCCCTCACCGATCCTCCATCTGGTGGGGGGCCAGCAACCGCGCAGTGTAAAGCCCCCGGCTTTACCTGTGGATACGGCTGGATAATGGCCAGGTCTGTGGCCGCGGCGGCCTTGTCGTACACCATGGCACCGGCTGTGCGTGGACCCGGCCTGCCAAAAACTGCCCCCCTGTAACCAGCCACGGGGGAGGGCCTCAGGTGACGCCCTGAGGCCATCCATATGGCGTGCAGTGTACTCCCTGAGTACGCCGCTTTTGAGGGTCGGAGCATTGCAAAAAGGCACCACCGCCGATTCTAGTGTAAACAGGGATTCTCCGGCTGATCTGCGAACGGGATTTCGGCGTCCACGATTAGAGAATCCAGCCCATGGTTCATAACTCCAGCGAGGGCCTCAAGATTAGAAGCGGCGAGGAGGTACAATAACAGCTATGGAAGCACCAGGGCAATCACACATCAGACAATTGGGCTGCTGAAATTGAGGTTTAGATGCTTTGACTGCTCAGGATTCGCATTGCAGTACACTCCCATAAAATGTGTCACTCATGGTCATAGTATGTGTGCCTTCCATAACCTCACCATTCAGAGAGGGGATGCCCTTGAGGATGACTTTTAAAATTCATTCATGGGATGTGGATTTACTGCATTGGCCGAATTTATTGCCCATCATGAATTGCTCTTCGCCTTTCAGAGGGCATTTAGGAGTCAGTCACATTGCTGTGGGTTTGGATCCCCATGAAGGTCAAACCGGGTAAGGCCGACAGATTTCCTTCCCGAAAGGACATTCGTCAGCCAGATGCGTTTTTATGACAATCGACTATGGCTTCATGGTCGTCATCAGACCTATAATTCCAGAATTTGTATTGAATTCAAATTTCACCATTTGCTGTGGTGGGATTTGAACCTAGGTACCCAGCACATTACCCTAGGTTTCTGGACTACTAGTCCAGTGACAATACCACTATGCTGCCGCCGCCAAGCGAAGACAAGGTATACCTCGACATACAAGGTACAAGGCCTTGCACATGATTACAGGGATGGTCGTGACACAAGGGATGCTGCGATAAGGCAGAGGTTCCAAAGGATTGTGAAATTCTGATCTCGGAGATGTGGTCACTGCATATGTCTCAACATCATTCCATATGGAATGTGGGATTCATGTCATCGTCCCGTCAACGCACTTACCATTTCCAGTCCTGGACAGTCGATGCATCCTGCATCATTAAATCATTAAAGCTCATGTAGATCCCCGAGAAGAAGTTCAACAGTTCAGGCATATTGAAACAATCTCTGCATGAGGGACCGTGAAGTCAGGAGTTATTCATGTGAGCATTGTGAGACATCTCATTAACAAGCAGACTAAACGCACATGCGACTCGCTTGGTGACTTTTCTGGAGTTTTCTAAAAGCAGCCCCAAACTCAGCGGTGCTGGTGTTCGCTACTCCTCCATTCGCAGATTGTTTCTCTCCCACCTTTCCTGCTGATAGACTAACGAGTCAGCTGATCCGCAGCAAACGCTGCAGAGAGCCTGCCTGTGACTGGGGGAACAGCTCCATGCAAAACTTTCCATTCAAACCTACCTCTTTGACTGGTATTTTGGAAACTTGCTCTAGGGGGCCACATAGAGGGGCTTCAAAGACCACATCTGGCCCACAGTCCACACACCGGACAAGCTTGATCTTAAGATGCACTACAGCAACTCATCAAGGCTTCTGAGACAGCACCACTTGCAACATCTGTCACCTAGAAGGACAAAGGCAGCAGATACGTTGGAATACCACACCTGGAAGTTCCCTTCAAGGCCACTCACTATCCTGACTTGCAAATATGTCACCGTTCCTTCACTGTCGCTGGGTCAAAATCCTGGAACGCCCTCCCTAACAGCACAGTACCTACACCAGGTAGACTACAACAGTTCAATAAGGCAGCTGTTAGATTATTGATTCATTGATGTTTTAGGTGCTAATTGAACGCATAGCTAAAGAGTGGAATTATTCAAAATGCCATGGGATGGATTCTCTGTCTGTGGGATGTTCCATTTTGCCAGCAGCCCGGGGGTTTCCCAACGGCGTGGGGCTGCCCCACAATGGGAATCCTCATTGACCAGCCTGCATAACGGAGCATCTCGCCGGCGTGCTGAAACGGTAATTGGCATGGCGGGGCAGAGAGTCCAACCCCATGACTGTGAAAAGACAGTCATTTTTTCAGATATTGAATTAACTATTGAACTCTAGTGTCTTGTCTGTAGAAGCTTAGACATTGTTTCAACAAATGTTCCATCTAATTAATTGACTATTGTATTTCAGTGCAGATTAGCAATAAGAATATATCAACTAATTAGTTCCAGCAAGGTCTAAAGCCATCAGTGGCGTGAGAAACCTATTCGCATGAGGCTGCGCATGTAGACACTGAATTATTCCTGATGGATACCAGCCAATCTTAAGTAATGCCCAATGTTTGATTAATAAATCATCCTCAAAGTAACAGACATCTATTTGAGCAATTCAAGATGTCTCAGCTGAGAATTAGAAACCACTGAGAATAAATGAGGGATTAGACCATTGATTAGGATTCCCTTAAAGTAAGACCTCGTGGCCGAGATCGGCCTCCTGAGTTCCTGTCTTCCTGAATTCTTGAATCATCCTATTTTTTTAATTTTAAAAGTGATTCCTTTATGCTTTTATGTGAAATGATTTCCTTTGCCATGTATTTGACCAACTCATGTATTGTTTGATATTTCTTCTTAAGTTTTGATTTAGTTCATATGCAAGTGTAATAAAGTGAATAATTAGCAATAAAGTTGTATTTGCGACACCACCAATCAACCAGACAATCGACTCTTACTAGAAGATAAAATAAGAGATCCTACAGCAGCTCACCACCACCTTCTCAAGGACAATTAGTGATGGGCAATAAATGCTGGCCTAGCCAGAAATGCCCACATTCCTTGAATGAATTAGAAAAATCATGGGAACACTAACAGCTGCAAGTTGCCCTCCCAGTCACACGCCATCCTGTCTTGGAAATACATCGCTGGGTCAAAATCCTGGAACTCTTGCCCTTACATGACAGGGACTGCAGCAGTTTAAGAAGGCAGCTCACCACCTTGTGCTCAAGGGCATCAGGGATGTGCAATAAATGTTGGAGTTTCTAGTGATGCCCCCACCCTGGAATTATTTTGTTCAGCCTAACATCTGCAGTAGATAAAGTGCTACAATCTATTCTTAGGGACATGAATATAAGGCATATAGAAAACCATAATATGACTAAGCAGATCAGATTAAGCGGATTTATGAGACGGAAATTGTGTTTGACAAATGTGTTACAGGTGTTTTGAGAATCTAAATAATGAGATAGACAAGGGGGAAGCAATGGATATAGTGGGCTGGATACTCCGCAGCCCGCGCCGAAATCGCGTATGGCGCAGGGGCGGAGAATCAACTTTCGTGCCGAAATCGGGCCTGGCGCCGGTCCTGCGATTCTCCGGGACCTGAGAATCGGCGTTTTCGCGGAGTACACTTCGCGGCCATTGCCAGAGGCCCGCCCACCGATCCTCTGTTCCCAGCCGGCCGAGTTCCCAACGGCATGGTTCTAACCACCTATTCCGTTTGGGAAGCTAGCATGGCGGCTGCGGTCTCAGTCCGCAGCTCCCTGGTTGGGAGATCAGAGGGATCGGGGGGGGGGGGGGGGGCCTTATGGGCGGCCGGTGGACAGATCGGGCCAGTCAGATTTTATGGCGCGCGGCCGATCGGGGGGAGGGCCTACATCTTGCAGTTGCCTCCGTGGTCCAAGTCTGCCATAGCGCTCGGCTCAGCCGCTGGAGTCCGCCGTGCACATGCGCGGACTCGAAACTGGAAATGCGGGGTGGGTGGGGGGGGGGGGGGGAGTTGGCCATATTCACAGCTACAGCTGCGTGAATTACTCCGGGTCCCTGCTAGCCCCCTACGGGTAAGTGAATCGGCTCAAACTTTCTTCAGGAATCTTCGGAGTAAAACGCCAGTGTTTTCACGCTGGCATGGGGACATAGCCCCATTTTGGGAGCATCCAGCCCACTGTGTTTGGATTTTCAAAAAGCATTGATAGGTTTCTCTCAAGAGGTTATTTCAGAATGTTAAGAATCATTGGGTTGGTGATAACATGGATTTAGAGTTGAGTAATAGACAGAAAACAAGTCTCTTTTGAGTTGGTAGGCGGCAACTAATGTTGTGCTGCAAGGATCAATACTTGAGCATCAGCTATTTACAATCTATATCAATGACTAGATGAGGGGACTGAGTGAAGCAAAGTTAAGTGGGAAAGCAAGTGGTGAAGCTGACGCAAAGCAGCTGTAGACGGATATATACATTTTGGATGAATGGGCAAGAGCATGGCAGACACAATGTGGCAAAGTGTGAAGTTATCACACTTTTGTCGGAAAGACAATAAAAACAGAATTTTATTTGAATGGTGAGGCACTGGGAAATGTTTTTATTCACGTTATTGAATCACAGAAAGTTAACGTGCAGCTTTAGCAAGCAAATAGCAAATGGTATGTTAGCTTTGATTGCAAAGGAATAGAGCAGGGTTTACCAAACTGTTCCAGCCATGGAAACCTTTTGACATCGGAAGAATATTGACGGAATCCCTGAGAAACATTCTTAATATTTTTAAGGATTAAACCACACAAAAATGATTGTTTTAGTGCAATAGGTACAAACATACAAAAACAAACAGTTAAAAAGCTTTTCTATTTTGTTTAGTATACATTTATAATTAAAAATTTCTCTTATTCAACAAATACTTCAGTCTTACCTTATTTTTGTTATTTTTAATGAGAGGATTGATGCTGCTTCATTTGTTCACAAATTTACGAGTGTTGCTGGAGAGCTGGGTTCTGGTATCAGACATGCACACACACCCAAAGGAAGCACACAAACACTACTCTTTCACACACAAACACACAGACACATCCACACTTCAACCTCACTCTCTCACTCGCCCACAACCCCAACCCCCCTTTCTCACACTCTTCCACCTCTCTCTCACACAAACACACATACACACCCACACTCCCATCTCTCTCACTCTCACTCACCCACACTCCCATCTCTCTCACTCTCACTCACCCACACTCCCATCTCTCTCACTCTCCCTCACCCACACTCCCATCTCTCTCACTCTCCCTCACCCACACTCCCATCTCTCTCACTCTCCCTCACCCACACTCCCATCTCTCTCACTCTCACTCACCCACACTCCCATCTCTCTCACTCTCCCTCACCCACACTCCCATCTCTCTCACTCTCCCTCACCCACACTCCCATCTCTCTCACTCTCACTCACCCACACTCCCATCTCTCTCACTCTCCCTCACCCACACTCCCATCTCTCTCACTCTCCCTCACCCACACTCCCATCTCTCTCACTCTCACTCACCACACTCCCATCTCTCTCACTCTCTCTCACCCACACTCCCACTCCTCTCTCACCCACACTCCCACTCCTCTCACCCACACTCCCATCTCTCTCACTCTCCCTCACCCACACTCCCATCTCTCTCACTCTCACACACCCACACTCCCATCTCTCTCACTCTCTCTCCCCACACACCCATTCCTCTCTCACCCACACTCCCACTCCTCTCACCCACACTCCCATCTCTCTCACTCTCCCTCACCCACACTCCCATCTCTCTCACTCTCACACACCCACACTCCCACTCTCTCACTCTCTCTCACCCACACACCCATTCCTCTCTCACCCACACTCCCACTCCTCTCTCACCCACACACCCATCTCTCTCACTCTCACTCACCCACACTCCCACTCCTCTCGCACCCACACTCCCACTCCTCTCTCACCCACACTCCCACTCCTCTCTCACCCACACTCCCACTCCTCTCGCACCCACACTCCCACTCCTCTCTCACCCACACTCCCACTCCTCTCTCACCCACACTCCCACTCCTCTCTCACCCACACTCACACTCCTCTCTCCACACACCCCACTCCGCTCCTCACCCCCTCCACTCCTCTCTCACCCACACTCCCACTCCTCTCTTACCCACATTCCCACTCCGCTCTCACCCACACCCCCGCCCTCC